>NC_084989.1:8623723-8836223 GCF_963691925.1 Scomber scombrus
TAATTGGAGAGGCATGATGTAGTAGGTATGAAGCAAAATGCAGCTGGACTTGATTTGTAATACAAATGTAAATTTGATTTACTTCTTAGGTACAGGGTGCACCTCTCTTGCTCTTGGCATCAAAGCGGTCTCTTCTTATTCTCCTCCAAAGAGCCAATGAATACAAGCTTGAAGGCATGATTTTTTATTTTTTAACAAACCAAAGCTAGTTCAGCTGGCCAAAGTTCACCAGTTCAACCCAATAAAGCTTCACAGGTTAACAAACTAAATTAATGCGTCATACCTTTTTGTTCTCATTTAATCTGTGCTCAGATCAATCCTCCATGCATTACCACAGCTCAGTTTGTATGCAGTCTAACTACACTAATGAAGTTTGTGTTTAGCAGTTGTAGGAAAATACTTCACTTTTCACTCTTTTTATCCCTTTACTCGTTAAATCCTCCCTTTGACTTCAGGCTTTGCAGTGAAGCATAAATTGCATGCCGTAGCCTGTGAACAACATGGAAAACAGACAATTAAAAAAAAAAAAACATATCCCAAACCTGCCCCGTCCCTCTCTGCATTCTCAATCTTCTCTTCACCTTCAGCTTTCTAATAACAGTCTTAAATTGACATTCAGTTTTTCCCAGGGCCAAACACTTCTTCTGGTGCTGTCTGGTTTCTAATTGTAATAATAATTGTGGTTCCGGCTAATCTCGGCCAGGGCTGCGACCCCGGCCCGCTGTGAGCGGATTTGAGATAATGAAATAATTGCCCCAAATGCTTTTTTCCCAAGCAGCCGCTGAAACCTGAACCCTCAGACGAAGAGGCATCAACATTCATTCGGTCTCTATCAGCGGCATTTTCCACTTTAATTGAAATTTAGATTGTTGTTGACCCCCTGGGTGAGGTTTGGTGGACCGAGGAGAAGGAGGATAGCATGCAACTCTAATGGGGTGGGTTGTACTGAGAATGCCATCTATCTATCATCGTATATGTGTATATGTGTGTGTGTGTGTGTGTGTGTGTGTGTGTGTGTGTGTGTGTGTGTGTGTGTGTGTGTGTGTGTGTGCGCATGTGTTTGTGTGTTCATGTTTTCATGAAAAAGGAGGAAGTGCGCATAATCTGTTTTCCTAAGCTCTGCAGCCATTTCTGCATGTGTTTTTGTTTGTGATGATTAGAGGTGAACACACACACTAACACACACACACATAAAGAGGACATGCATTTTATTTGTCTCAGTAGCCAGCTGTATTATTACCATGCATCATTTATCATGGAAGAGGCAGGTCCAGCCTTTGATGCGATTTCTGGTACATTTGTCAGTGTGAATGTCCTACATGACAGTGCAGCTTGGACTGTTGAGGACAGTGTGTGTGTGTGTGTGTGTGTGTGTGTGTGTGTGTGTGTGTGTGTGTGTGTGTGTGTGTGTGTGTGTGTGTGTGTGTGTGTGTGTGTGTGTGTGTGTGTGTGTGTGTGTGTGTGTGTGTGTGTGTGTGTGTGTTTGTCCTGCTTTTCCACGCTTTCCGAACAGGACCCAGGGGACATCAGTGGAGCTGTGAACGAGCACCGGCGGCTATCCTGCTATTAAACGATTACTCCATCTGCCTCCGTTTCATTTCAGCCTCTCGGTCTCTGTTCTGTATATCTGTCTCACTAACTAATGAGACTGGAAGAATGCCTGCCGCAATAAAATGCACAGAACAACTTTCCACTCGCCATATGTCTTTTTAAGCAGTTGGTTTAAGCAGCTTAAGGACTTCAAGTCCGTTATCACAACAGAAATGTGGGCTAAAGCTTTCATTGTTGGAGCACGCTGCATCATTCAACAGGAGTGCTTTAGAGACATTTGACTGAAATACTGTAGGTGTTACTGGCTATCTTATATATCAGCTGTTTGGCACTCAAGGCTGATCATTTAAACTGTGGAAAGTGAGTCGGGGTAATGGCTGATTCCCCGCAATAAACGGATACATCGCAATTTCATACATACGCCGTGCTGTTTTCAAGCATTGAAGACTTTAGTTTAGTTATTCTGTAGTAAATTATGCATAAAAGGTGCAAGTAAATCTAATTTCTATTATGTATTGAGTTAATGGGCTGTATCTCCATCAAAGCACATAATGGCAGATGTGAAAGTGTCATTTTGGTGTTATAGGATTTTTTATTAGCTCAAAAGATAAATTTGTAACGATACAATGTGCTCTTTTTTTAAACTTTGATGATAAAAGTGTGACTAAAACAAATTAATCAGCGCACCGCTTTAAAAAAAAAAAACAGAATAAGAATGTACCACCTGGTGTATCTGCATAATCATTGGCTGCACATTTGCTGCATACACAACATAATAAACAATGTGCTTCTGCTTTGTCCTGTAAATAGCTTTTTTTTCATCTTTATCTGGCAAACAGCAACAATGAAGAAGAAAATATGAAATGCACAAATAAGCACTAACCTGGTATAATGAAATAAAGCTGTAATTGGGAAGAAAATTGAGCGAACAACTGCAGTTTTGATGACCAGCCAGCTGAAACCTTAGACAAGCATTTTTCATGCATGCTCGATGAGGACCATAAAACTTTAAATATGAAGTTATGAAACATTTTGGAAGTCTTGAATAATCTTTACTCACTAGAATCAATTTTTATGTAAGGTGACATGAAACCTGCTTTTGCTGTGGCCAAAAACAACTCTACAGAATCTAATGTGAATTGGTCACATCATGGCCAGATCTGCTGAATAATGCCAGTATCTGTGCTAATATCAAACAAATGTATCAGATCAGTGCATCTCTGGTGACAGACATCAAAGAGTGTGGAGTATTTTCAGATAACACCATTACTTTGTGATTTGAGACAACAGGTTTCAAACACAGAGCATCCGTGGCTACTTTTGGCCTCTTAAACACCTCTGGTAGTATTTTCACAATAAAATACCACCAATACTGCCATTTTCACCAAAAAGGAAACACCATCTTTCTCTTAAGTCAAACATGCAGGACCAGGTGTCCAACATACTGCCTCATTATAACACTGCAGCAGTGGTGGCAGTGTAATAACATTGCACACGATTGCAGATATTACTGAGGGGCCTCACTGATACATGATTCCATGAAACCAGGATGAGGATTCCTCAGGACTGAGCCCATTACCGAATGGCTTACATAATATAGAAACCACTCCGATGGTCAGGGTGAATCAATACTTCTGGAGAAACGGCTAAATGAGATGTCTTCCTCTTTCGCTTACTGAAACACACACACACACACACACACACACACACACACACACACACACACACACACACACACACACACACACACACACACACACACACACACACACACACACACACACACACACACACACAGTGCATTCAGTGCTCATGCCCATTGTGCCAGAATTGCAGTTATAAAAGCCATGATACAACAGCATGAATAATAGTTGTTGTGGACCACTTCAGGCCACAGTGACCACAACAATGGGCATCAGTGAGCCTGAATTATTAAAGCCTTGGAGAGATGAGATCATGGGAGTGAACATGCTTTTTTAAAGATATGGGTAAGCGTATACACATTCAACACATGAACCTGTACATACTATAGAATATACGTTTCAATGGATGCAATATCATTATAGGAGCATTTCTTTTTAAAGGCTGGAGGGCATTTATAGTTGTAATATCAGAATCAGAAGGGAGCAATACAGTTTATATTACATATTTATTTAAGAAAGCCTTCCTTCACAGTAAGGTTCGGACCACAGCGGCCTTAGCAAAGTATTACCAAATGTCCGTTTGCAGTGTTTGAAATAAAAGACAAAGACAAAGACAAAGCGTTTCTCTCAGACTCCACAAAACAGCCTTCGTCCTATGAGTTCCGTGCAGAATGGCATTTAGATCCTGCTTCTTACACTATTCATCACACTAATTAAACTGACTGGGGAACAAAAGCCAACTTAGCCCATCCAGTTTCCTTAATTGCTTTTGACGCAATGCACAGATCGTCAAAGATAAGATCCGTACCCAGTGTTAGAATTAGTGCAATTTTTAATTAGCCTCTTTTATAGAAGTAATTTTCATGAAGGCAAATAAGAGAGCGACAGAGACTTTTTGTGACCACTGAGAGCGCGTAGCTTAAGGGAGCACTCAAGTGAAGGAATGACCCGATTCAGATAAAAGCAATTTCGGTATTATAATGCTGTGAACAATATTGAAATAGTATAACAGGAAGGATAAAGCAAATATAGATGATTCATTATTACACTTATCAATGATGCCCATTATGCAGACTAAATGACCCTGAAATAACCCATCAAAGCTGCTGGCTACATGGTCAAGCTCTACAAAGTCTGTCACCTATAAGAGGAACAGAAAAGCTTAAGCATGAGTTCAGCTGTAGTTATATAAATAGTAGCTGTTCATGTACTCGTCAGTGACAAAAACTTTGTTATGGTGATGTTCAATAAGACAGATTTCACCTTTTTTTCTCTTCCTTTCACTTGTCTACTTAGCAATCGTCGTCAAGCTAAAGACAGTTTGTTACAAAACTGGCTTTATGTAGCTTTTTTCAAATATCTTTAACACTTACCTACATAAATATCATCTGAACTCTTTTATCAGTGTTTTTGAATACACTCTTTGTAATCCACTTTCTTTACATCACTGGAGCTTTAATTCCCAAACAAACAAGAAACTGGTAAATCAGACAGTTTGATAATCATCTCATAAATGATGAAGGTCAAAGTGTGTGCGTGTGTGCACGCTGTGGGATTAGAGGAGAGATTAAATCAGATCTGAATTGGAGATGCTTTCAGTTGTTAAATCAAACAAGTAGCAAGGTCCTGAACTTTAGTCCAGTCCAGGGTGAATTCATCTATTTGAGTGTGTCCACTGAGAAACACATCTAATTTATTGATAAATACAAGTCTCTGAGTTGAAAAATTAAACTCTACAGAGCATTTTAGATTGAGTGCAAATTTATGTTTCATATTTTGGAATAAGCTTTCCCGAGTATTTTAATCCAAACGTTTCAGCCTGCGTTCCTGAGAGGTTTGGAAATGAGATTCTGCTGTCGTGTATAATCCACTTCTATAATGACTTCCCTGCAAAAGGGATAGATAGTCTGAGCCCACAGGGGTTTGCTAAGTAACTCTCTCAGAGAGCCACGGCTACTCACCACTAACACAGCCGCTGCCTATAAATACACACCGTCTGCAGAGCGGCACATTTCCACATCTCCAGTCTGTACTGTAAATACATGTTTTTATGTGTCCTCACTGTACAGGTGCTAAAAGTTGCAGCCGTCTTATATTAGGAGCTCACTGAATGACTGTTTTGTTTCCCCTACAAAGGGCCGTCTGTGGCGTGCTGCCACCGTTTTATCACGGCTGCCACTGAGTCATAAATAATGAAAATTCCATTATGAAGTCTTAAATCGATTCACAAAGTTGGGCCAAGTGGCGCACAAGTTGAAAATGTGATAAAGCAGGAGGGTAATTTTTACTTTCTGAATTTTTAAAATCACATGATGCCATCGATAGTGTTGAGTCCATTCTGACGGGATTCATTAACAAGCTTTAACGAGCGTCAGAAAGAGCCACCAGAGCCATGCTGCTTGTTAACTACCGCCATAGTCTGAATGCTACTATATCCAAAACCATGTATACTAAACAAAAGACTACAATAAAACTACAATAACACTACTTCGGAAACCACATCCGAGACGACCTACACCAACACCAAAATTTATAATCAGAAAAATCAAGCCTGTTGTTTTCTCCTGTTATAAATGAGAGTAATTAAATGTTTTACATCTTTACAGGATGTTGAAAAAACATCAGACAGCAGATAATAATTAACTTACATGAACTAAAATCACAAATTCTCACCTTAAATACCCTAACTCCTTATTAAATGTTATGTAGTGTAACATCCAGTACACAGCTTTTAATTGGAATATTTCCTAACGTTGAGGTGATTATACAATATTAAGACAAAATTATAACATGCACTGTTCACCATTTCCTGGCATTTTATAGACAAAACGATTTAAAAAAAAATCATTTGCAGCCCTTATTGGGTCCTAATTCTTTTCATCACATTCTGTCGTGCAAAGTCATGAATTAAAGCAACTGGGATTACAAAATACCAACTGGGAGAAAAATATTATATGTAGCAAAACAAATTGAGCCCAGTACAATAATTCTCAAACATGATAACTCATATTTCACTACTAAATTATCATGAAAGCGTCAAAAAAACATGCATCAAACAACAAGCAAAATATTATGAGTGCAGCCTCTGTATCAACATTTCACAATTCACACTAATGTAAATATTACACATATACAGTAGCTTAAGCATCTCTGAGCAAACAGGCACATTAAACACAACCAAACAAAAACTGACATGTATGTTAGCAGAAACACAAAATGATAAAAGGGAAATTTCGCCACGTTTTATGAGGATGTCAGAACAGACTTCACAGTGCATGTTCACTGTCAGTGTCCAGGCTACCTATCACAGTGACTTGTGTGACACTAATCTCTGATGAATGTGGTTGTTCTTCCTGCTAGTTTGTGGAGAGCAGTTACTCTTTATGTGGGAGGCTAAGCGAGAGGCTAGTTCAGAGCTTACAGCACAGGTTTTTGTTGCTATGGCATCAGTTATGGCCCACAGCAGTCTGCCTACTCTTCACTTATAAATCTGAAAGCAAAGCTAGTTAACATCTGCTTGTATTCCTTGTCAGGGATGCTGCATTATTTTATTATCATGAAACACGCTTTGAAATGCCTTTGTGTATAAAATGTGATGGAACTCACACAATGAATTATGTATAAAGTACCAGCAGAAGTTTGGACACACCTTCCCATTCACTCGCAGTGAGAGAGTGTGTCCAAACTTTTGATTGGTACAACGGTCTGCTCTGAATACAGGAAAATCATATCTTCAGGTACAACCCTGCACTGTATATTTCCCGCTGTTGCAACCTTCAAAGTGTGTGTTCATGTTACTGTTGATAACACTTGTGATGCTGACCTGATTTAGACCACCAGGCATATACACAGCCCAAAGGCCGTAAGTAACTTGCGTGACCCTGCAAATGAGTGCTCAGAGTGCTCCGGTGTGTGAAGCCAAAGCCAAGTACACGAGGAAGCTCACTAACGCGCACACGCACACACGAGGACAGCCATGAGTCATACTGAAAACACATACATGCACAGATATACTTAGGCACACACGCCATCACCACAAAGAGACATATTGCAGCCTATTCAGGCCACTGACCATACATCATGTAAGTAGAACAACATGCGGCTATACCCTTCATTACCCTTAAGTCAGTTCCTTTGTGATCGTACCGTACAGCATACATAACATGCACTTTGCTTGACAAGGCCGCAACCCACATTTCCTCTGTAAAAAGCCCTTTACATCAGGTTGACTGCTTCATAGAGCCCCCTGTCGTTCCCACAGTCATTTGTCTCATACAGGCTGCTGTCATCTTATTTTAACCCCACTTCCTTTCCTGTCATATTCCTCAGAGACGTAATAAAGTCCACTTAAGTTAGTAACGTATTTATGTTTGATATTATAGATGTAGATGTGTTTGATTGATGCTAACAGAGTCCCATACTGTAGATCTTATCCTAATTGCTTGAGATTTGAACAAAAATATCTGCTGAGCGAAGGGGAAAAAACTGTCTCTGGAAACAAGCAGGGGGGCCATCATGGCTGCAGCACCAAAATAAAGTCCAGGCAGGCCTCTCATATTATATTCACATGGAGGCTTGAGACAAAGCAAGGGAAAGCAAATAATCCGGGCCGCCAGTGGGTAGCCATTCAGGCGGCCTCTCTGGACTGTTTGAAATGCGCAACACTTCCTGAGCCTGGGTTTCCACTCACTGAAAATAATCACCAAAAGAGAAAAAGAAGGGAAAATGTCTGGGGTGTGTTGATTTAGTAGATTTGTTGCTGAGTTCCTCAAAAATGAGTGAGAGTGTTCAACATGGAGAGATTGTCCCCTGCTGATAAAACTTTATCATTGTCACAGGAAGCTGTGATATCAGTCCAGGAAAAAATAAACATATTTTTTTGCTCCTCTGATGTTCTCACGCTCATGTATCCACCTCTGTAAAAAGGTCAAAACGCAGACTCTTAGCAGCCATAGCCCCTGTGCTATGAGTTCATGTGATCAACAGCTTGCAGCCACACACAGGGGTGCCGCCAGCTGCACTACCTGGCACATGCCTCACCAACCCTGAACAAATCGCTGTAACCACACCTTCACAACTCAACCAACCCTATCAAAGCTTTAAAATACTATACCTGTGCAAGCCTGCAACTCTCTTGCAGTCCAATAATAACTGTACAATATTTACTGACATTGAGCTGTGACAATGTAACACTCCATAAAGTGGAATTCACCATTTGATGCAAGACTGACACCCTGTATAAGTAATGTGCTAAAGTCCAACTTTAACAGTCTGAATATAATCTTAATGTTAAAATTCTTGAATGGAAAATTCTCTTAACATTAATGAATAACTTTAAATAATATAACTTCAGTATAAATTGACCTCTTCAATTAAAATAAATGAACATTATAATCTATAGAATGATATAACAAGTATACATACCAACTAAGTATACTTCAAATTCTTATCAATTATTATTATTATTATTATTAGGTGACGTTGTTGTGATGTTATTCAACACAAGGCAGCTCACCTGTTTCTTCAGTGGGAGCAGGGCTGGTTCATTGTGATGGTTGGACAGAGCTGCTGTTCCTAGCACCAGGAGCAGGGACAAAAGTCAAAGTTGTTATGGGAGCAAAAGTAACATTAGCATGTTTCATTATGGACTACGCTTAGTTAACAGGTTTATCGCCACCACTTGTACACTACTCCCACCTTTTTATGAAACACTGTGTGACATATTGTCGCCCTCTTAGTTCTCTCTCTTGTCTCTAATTATTTTTTTGTCGTTTTTGGAAGCCTGACTGCATTTTATGAAGCCGTTGAAATATCATCCTCAGGCTAACCTCCTCTTCACTCACAATATACTGCTAGCAGGTGCCGCACCTGGTTTGAATACAGGACTGAACCATTTCATGTAAACAGAGGGGGGGTGTTTGGGCAAAAAACTGGCTTTGGATGGTTCATTTTTGCCAGAAACACGAAAAATAAACTGTTAGTGTAATTAGTGCATTGTAAATAAAATATTATTTTAATACATATTGGTAGGTTATAAAAAAATAAATAAAAAATAAATAAAACGCCATATGATCCTATTAGAGGCAGGTAATTAGATATGTAATAATTACGACGTCATACTTCTTTTAAAGCGAGAGATTAGTGGCCTATGTCATATTGACAAAATAATAAAATGTTGGTTATTGTTAAAGATGATGGAGACCCTTTCCCATTGATCGGGAAAGGGTCAAAGGTCAATGACCAAGAGTTATAGAGAACATTCACATCTGATGTCAGATACTAGCTTTGAACAGAGAGTGGACCTCCAGGCAGGGGTGCAAAGAAAGTATATTTACTCAAGTCCTTTTTTAATTCAGTACCCTTTCAAGGTACTTAAGTTTTTCAGTTAATGTTTTGCTCCTTTATCCTTTATACTTGACTACATTTCTGAGGGAAATGTACTTTTCAGACCACTATTTTTATCTGATACCTGCTTGACTCATAGGTCTACAAAAGTAGTTTCCACTTGAGGCCCCGTGTCACGTTTCACCAAAGACAGAGTTCTATAATAATTGTATGAGAGAAAAGTTAATAAAATAACTTGTGTGGAAGTTTCGTGTTTTGTTTACCACTACAATAATCATCTCATGACCCCTGAGATTTATTTGGAGGGGGCCGACCCCTAGATTAGGAACTCTAACTGTGTCTGAAGTAGATAACCTAGCTCCACCTTTACCAACTCAATCTGTAAAATGCATCTCACACATTGTTGCATCAGTATTAACAATCCATACTTTTACTTAAGTGAAGGATCTGAGTTCTGCTTCCACCGTTGCCTCCAGGTGCTCGACTGTCTGTTATGCATCAGCAATGAAAAGTGGCAAAAACTCCAACCTGAAACTTCACAGTGTGAAAATAAATGTGGATCTTAAGAAGAAAGCGTAGGCTACTTCCAAATAACCTGAATGAGGGTATTCTTATTCGGAACAAATGAGTCCTTGCTGACAATATTTTTTTCCAGCTTGTTTTACAACATGTTGAAAACAGATTTCAGACTAACAGGAATCTTTTTTTTACAAGCTGTTGGAAGAAACACATCAGAGTAACTGTAACAAAGTCATCCAAGTTAATATGTGAGATCAACAAAAAACAGGTTCATTTAAATCCCCAATGTAATATGAAAGAGTACATGTGTGCAAACGAATTAGATGTGAAGTGGAAAGCTGCAACCTTTTGTTGGTTTGGAGCTAAACAGCAGGTATTTGGCTCTAATGGCTGATGCATAGTAATGGACTTTGTAGCGTCTCCATTTTGATATCTCATACATCTTCTGAAAGGTGGATATCAATCAAAGAGAAAGCTCTAACTCCCCCTCTGGAATCTGGCCTGCTAAGAAATTGTCATGAGCCACCTTTGTCATGAGACAGAGGTGGTGAAGCAGAGAGTGAGATTTGAAAGTCCTCAGGCAAATCGCTATCGAGCCTTACTTCTTTCAATGACCGCGAGACGGAGGAAGTTTTCAAGCTCAATTCTTCTTAATTTACAAGGAGACAGGTATCGACTTTTCCTCCAAAGACTGAAAATCACAAACAGCACGAGAAAAGAGCCTCCAGATAAACAAAGGCGCCTCAACAAAGGCTTTTCCTCCACAATCAAAACATATAATTTATGGTTAACCATATCTGTGCCGGTCACCAGGAGTTCATAGCCGCGTCTTGTGAAAGGGACAAGAAGGGGGCTTTGCATTCTGCAGCTCACCAATCAATGGTGTGATTAATGGAGCTAATTTTACCTGGACACTGTGGATCATTACTTCCTGCTCTCCACCCCCACCACTCCACCACCCCCCACCCCACCGTCTATATGGAAGTCAGTGTGGGTAATGTGTTTGCTTCACTAATGAGAGTCCCACAGAGATACAGAGGACAGTGGAGGGTAAAGCCATGGACGACGAGTCATCTGGGACTGCAGTCTGGCGAGCAGATATGCTATCTGCAGCAGCCGCTGAAAGCACCGCCACGGCTTACACAGTCCTGACCTTCTCCGCAGTGTCCAGCGCTGACAATGTGTTGACTTGAAATGTTATCCTGCATACCTGTCTCATAACAATATTTCATTAGTCTGGCTTTCCAAGGATAGTTTTTGCCTCTGTCAGCTTTGTTTCACAGACTTTTCCACCATGCCGAGAATAACATTATGGGAAAAACACAAAATCAAATGCAAGTAATTAACAAATTTAGTCCAAACTAATTGGTATTGACCTTAATAGTTTTCTGCTACTTTTGTTTTTGTTTCTTTTTGAACTCCAGACTCATTTCCGTGCAGGAATTTGCCCCCTTTAGTTGCTGCACTTGGAAAGCTTAAAGATCCCCTCCACACATGTATTAAGACATACACCATTACTTTGCTTGGAACAATTATGTACGTCTGACATGTTTTTTCCAGGGGAAAAAAAGTATTATTACCACATTGAAATCGTACTCCTTCGTCTTTATTAAAAATCCTAGAAACTAAGAATATGTAAATATGTTTCATCTCAGAATTTAAATTGAAGTTTAAAGAAGATGTCTCATATATGCACTGGAGGCCTCAAGTTTCCACATCACACTTGTGTATGTTGAATATTAAATCAGGATTGTCTCCAAAATAGTCATGCTCATCCCCCCCCCCTAAAATCGGATTTTCAATGAGATTAAGGGAGTGTTTCCACTCTCAGCAGGTGAATGTGAAAACAGCCTTCTAGTATCAAACTCAAACACATACATCATTCTGCACTGTGAAGCTCAAACATCCAACTCTATGAACAAGAAGAAAAATTGTGTGTTTTATACTGCACATTAATGCAGTTTATATTATAATAGTGGCAGAGTTACCACTCATAATAATCAACAGGAATGGCAAAGCTTACTATTAATATTGTTATTGTAACTGTTGTTGCTGTGTCTCTATCTCCCTTTTTCTCTCTCCAACCCAACTGATGGAGGCAGATGTTACGCCCACCCTGAGACCCAGTTCTGGTCAAGGTTTCTTCCCGTTAAAAGGGAGTTTTTCCTTTCCACTGTTGCCAAGTGCTTGCTCATGTGGGAATGTTTGGTCTCTGTAAAATAGTCTGGACCTGCTCTATGTGAAACGTGCTCTGTAATAACTTATGTTGTAATTTGGTGCTATATAAATAAAACAGTCTTAAAACCTGACTGTTCAGGTAAGAGGTTTAGCTGGAGTCTTACATACCTGAGTGTGCAACACATGTACAGAAGAAATAATGTGATACATCTCAGCCTTTACCCTCCTTGAAGTATTACATGTTTCTCTAGGGGGAAGGGAAAATTCTCAGACCTTTTGGGTTTGTGAAACCCTTTCAAAACACAAGATGTATTGTGGTTCAGATAAGGTCAACATAAGGTCATGGCTGTTTTTTTGAGCCCCTTGCAAAGTTGACATTTTGGAGATTTTCAGACCAGAGCAACAATAAGTAAACCATCTTTTGTTGACCTTAACCTTGAGCTCAGTTTCAGAGTGAAACACGGTCATATGTGTGATGCCCTTCTCTGTGAATTGAGGTTGCATGGTTGCAGAGGCCACCTGAGACCGCCGTTTGAAATACGGCTGAAAAAAAGGAACCTCCTGGGGCAGCTTTTCTCAGGACGACCCCTACAAAATATGAACTTGTGACCCGTGCAGGAGAAGAGAAAAAAATACGCCCACAGGGACTCGTACAATAAATGTGCAAGGGTGACAACATGAGTCAGCCAAGCTCTATTCTCACCATTAACTACTGAACTACTGAACTGTTTTTTCTTCATAAATAGAAGCAGTGTAGTAGCACACTTTCCTGCTTTGTCTACATCCCGATTTAAAGGAGCTGTTCACAAACAACATTGTCTTTGAAATTTAAACCACACCACTTCTCATTTAGATGGATTTTTTCAGCTCATGTGAGTGAAAAACCCACACCATCTATTGGTGTAGTTTCGTATGGATTCTTATACATTCAAGGAGTTGTGAGGTAAATTTAGTCCATGATAAAGCACTTGTTGTTGGCAGCTGTACTGATAATATATTCTGATTGTTCCAGGTCTCCTAATATGACTACTGACATTGCTGAAGGTGTTCTTTTTTTTCTGCTGATTTATGTCAAAAGAACAACTTTGCATGGCAGTCCAGCCATGCAAAGTTGTTCTTTTGACTCTCGGGTAACATTTTTGTGAATGAAACTTGCGGAAGCAGACCGGGAAGCCTTGTATAGCTATTTGATTATGCAAGCAATCAAACCTCACTAATGCGCTCATGAAAAGGGTGGCATTCATCAAGCTGAAAGCACGCAATGTCGTAGTTTAGATGCTGATTTAGTTTAATTTAGTTTTTCAATATCGCAAAACCTGGACAAAATAAACCAAACTATCTGCATGGCCAGAAACCATTAGATGAAAAAAAAATCTTCTTTTGTAAATGCGGTGAACAGAGGCTCTAAAAAAGGATTATTCATACACAAGGATTATTCATACACAAAGCACTTGCCAAACTTCAAGTAAAGTAAAGTAAAGTGGGATCAATATCAGTGTGTATCAACTGGGAAAATCATTATGAATGCCAGATCTGAAAATGCAGAAGTAAGAAGAAGCTTAAAGTCACGGTTTCACTCAAAAATTCACTTTGCCTAAAAATCACTGTGATGTTTGAGCTTCACTGTGCATGAGCAGAGTTTGAAACTCATAAGCTGTTTTCACATTCATCTGTTGAATGGGGGAACTTTCTTTATGCTCACCTTATATCTGAGTTAAAATACCTACAAGCAGGATTTGTGACATCACAACTAATTTGGAGCCAATTGTTCAGTATTTTTAATAAGGAAGAAAGAGTATATGTGATTTTAAGAATTTCTTACAAGGTAATCAAACCTATTTTTGAGGGGGGAAAAACATATTACACATAAATCATTATTTAAAGTAAAGTGTTTTTATGTCTGGAAACTAGAGGGGATCTTAAAGACACAGAATGTGCGACACGTGATATTTTGTGGTGTTGGTAGTTGGTATACGTTTGCAAAAGTTTAGGGGTCTTGTCCTCAAACTAGTGGAGCTTTTAAAGGTGAAATCAGAGTCAGTATTTAATGGATGAGCAGATGGCCTTAATGTTTCTTACCCAAAGTCTATATTACCTAAATCTCCATAGTATGATAACGCCTGCAGCTATATTCTCATCAGCCTGACTGTTGCTTGTACCATATTACTGTATGCTCCCCATATCATTAAAACAAATTGATCCTAGGAGGGACACCACATGGTTGCTGCAGGAAGCAAATGAAAGTACAGCAAAGAACTTTACTCTTTAATTCATTTAGGTCCGTTCTGTAATAAACATCTGTGCCTTCCTGTCTCAATTCATCAGCCCCACACCACTGAAGCTAATGGTGTGAACACAGCACGCATAAGGGCCCTGCCGGAGACAGCTGGGGGAATCAGAAACTAGAAAGCTTTCAGTCAAAACATGGTGGGAAGGCTAAACAAAATGTCAGCAATTAGAAAAAAAAAAGTCTAATATTGTTACAACAGTGCAGAAATACTTTCAACAAAAGCATTATGTGTCTCATTTGAGTGTCTGGAATGTACAATGTGCCCTGGGTATGTTTTCATATGCATGTAGGTGTTATTCTAAGCAGATTTCAGCGAGAAGGTGCACCGCTGCTGAAAAACCATTTGGAACCAGCGATGGAAAAGATAGAAATTGGAAACAGATTACGAGTACGTCTGGTCCGAGCAGCTCGTTCAAAGCCAGCAGGCACAGAAATGGGTATTACTTTGTAGATGTAGCGTCTTGTGTATTGCAGCAGAGAGGTGTCATTGATTTGTTCATTCAGTATCATTCTACATGGTGCTATGTTCGAAACTTTAGTGTTTCATCCTCCGAGTGAATTCTCCTGTCCTTACAGAAGTGGCTTATGGCTGAAGAAATATGAAGATGGTCTATTCTATGGTATGAGGAGAAAGGCTCTGTGCCTCTGAATGGACCCGAGGAAGATTGGAAGATGGCTTTCATCTGTCACACTCCAAATAGTGACAGTAACTATTCTATTTCTCAACCAAAAAAAGAAGAAAAAAATCATGCCGCTGCCCTGTTCATCTCTTTGAAGGTGTGATAGAGGATCTTTGAATGGATGTGGGAGGAATGACATTAAACTTAAAGCTGACATATGATCAAACCGCGAATATAAAACACTGGGGAGAAAACTTAACAAAAACTTAATTGTAGATCCCAGGTTTTGGCTGTTTCATATTCAAATACCTGCAGAGATAAGTTTAAAGAAGTCTATCCAAAAAAAAAGCCCAGACTTGCTTGATCACCTGTGACTTTTTCCCTGTCAGCCTGTCATGTCACAAGCGTACGAGCTTGGGAGGATTTCTGCAGGGAATGGCGGTGGGTCAGGACGGTGTATGCATGAACATGAGCGTGAACAAGACAAGGACGAATGGGAACATCTTTTTAAATGTATTTATTGATCGAAATAACAGATCTTCCAAAGACAGACTACAACAGAAGAACGATGCTGAGAGACATTCACTGGAAAAATGGTATTAAAAAATAAGAAAAAAGAATAGACATGTTTTTTAAATGGATCTTGTCAAAGTGGCTCCCCAAACATAATGACATGACGGGACAAGTCAATTGACAGTTTGCTAAACCCTACCCTCTTTAGTTGTTTGATTGTTGCACAGCATATATGCAGTTTATAATCTGTATGAAATCATTGGAAACTATTTCAGACAAAATCATCATTTCTACCGTTAGCTTCATGAGATGGTCTTAAAAGTTGTCTCTGTCTGACTTTTAATATTTCCAGCTGACTTGTTTTACGACAAGAAACTCATAAAAAAGGGTCTTAAATATGTCCTAGACAAAAAGTCAGCTTCCTCAGCAGTTGATAATCCGTGTTAAAGTGTGATAAGGAAAACTTTCAAATCAGACTCATTTCACTCTAACACAAACTTGATTGGCTGCTTAGCTTAGACAGTTGGAAAAGACAATACTTTATTGTCTGTTTGTTCAAACAGTATGCTTTACTTTTAATGTTACAGGAGGTTTTAAGGTTGAGGATTAACCACTGTGTTTGGCAGACACTATCTCAGATAAGAAGCTTGGTTGGGACTGCTGGTTTGTGAACTCCAGACAGAACCGCTAACGTTAGCCTAAACTCTGATAGCATACAGGCTTCCACACAGTAGAGAAACACTACTCAGTGGAAGTACTAGCCTCATATGGGTCTTGGGAAAGAAATGTAACCTGTAATCACAAAAAATTATGTACCCTAGTTAATGATATGTTGCTTGGCAGTAACGCTAATTTACTAACGTAGGTGGTAAGCTAGTTAGTTGGACATGCTAACGATTCTGGCTTGTGTGAAAGCAGATAAACAGTTTAATTTGTTCCTTACACTTTTGTTCTTGTGGTTTTGGAAAGTCCAAAATAAAAGAAACCAACCTCATTCTGCCTGAGACTTAAAGCGTAGTTACGGTTGCTAAGCTATGATTGGACAATTGCGGTTTCGGTTTGCGGGTGTTAGCAGACGGTCAATTTTGACAATGAGGGAGCTGAGAAAGGGGGTGCTGAGATGTCACACACATACAGTACACACATTAAATGTCATCACACCTACTTTAATAAATGATCCAACAAATACAAAATAAAAAGTGGCAAGAAAAGATGTTCACAAGCTGATGTTACAATGTTATCTCTGAATATGGATGATCCACTGGCCTCCCATCTGCAACAGACAGTGCTAGTAAACAAGCATTCATCTCTCTAGTGTGTCTGAGCTATACGTTTTCACCTTTTTCATCCGGGCCAAGGCGACAGCTTGACCCCCGCTGACCTTCAACAAGCCCCTCTCAGCTACATCACTGTGCTGCACTAATAACCACCACCAGGATAAATGGTCCGTAACCTAAGAGGGGCCATTATAAGCAGTGCACCGTAAGGACTTGGGTTAAATGAAAATGTATTACTTCGGCTCCCCTTGTAATCACTCAAGTTTTGAGCCAATGACAGCAGGAGGTGGAGGAGGAGGGCTGGCAAAAAATAGCACCGTAAAATAACAGCCCTGGTCAGAGTAGGTCAGTTTAGCACCAAATGTTTTAGCATGGCAGTCTCAGAGACTGCTGGGCCCACAGGGTTAGTCCAGGCTCCAGTAGTGAGGTTGACACACACACACACACACACACACACACACACACACACACACACACACACACACACACACACACACACACACACACACACACACACACACACACACACACACACACACACACACACACACACACACATTCCAGCAAGCATGCACATGATCAAGATGCAGAAAGATATTCACTTATTATAAGCCAGACAGAGAACGACACACACACACACATTCACACACACACACACACCCGGCAGGCAAAGCAACATGGGGTTTGTGCACCGACTTATAACTTCTTTAACACCCACACTGCACTCAACTCACTGCTTGTATCACTGCTAGAGGACTGGTACATACAGTACATCTGTAGGAAACATAAGGGAGAACACAGATAGGCACTCAAAGTCTGTACTTACAGGGATGGAGGGAGAACAGACAATGAGTAAGAGCCTCAAGAAAAAGCACCAATCTAAACACAGCTGAGCATATAATGCCTTTGTCTAAAAGCAGAGAGGCAATTTCACCACTGAACAGTCCTGCAATGAGAGCCAATGAAGTGTTATCCCTAAGAGTGTAATTTCATCACACACACACACACACAAACACACACACAGTGACCACAGTCAGTAAACTGGCACGCCCTCGCCCTCTTTGTTGTCAGTAACTATGTCGAATGTGTCCCAGCAAAGCTAGAATAAACACCAGCGGGCCGCAGACGGCTCCTGTTTCTCATTCGATCTGCAATAAATACCAGCGCGGCACCACAGGGATTGTACATCTGAAGCGCTGATTTTTATCATGCCACCCAAAAATATGGCAGCACACAATAACAGCAGACTGCAGGGCTCTTGGTCCCAGATCAACACATGTACAGTTTTCTCTGCATCATTTTTTTAATTTTTAATCATTTTTTATTTACTGCTGCAGGCTGAGTTAGAGAGTTCAATGCTGTTTGAGCCGATATCCTTATTTATGTCAGCTCTCTGTCTGCACTGTTTTTTCCGACTGAAGTTGGCAGGGTACACTGTTTCCAGCCATTTTTTACGTTTCTGAATACAAATCTAACCTTTAATTAAAGCTGCACATGGTAATTTTTTTTTAAAACCCGTGCTAGCATCCTGTCAGTTCAGCTCAGAATAATTTGTAATAACGTTAACGGCTAGTGACATGCCCGATTTCAAGTTGCAGCTTCATTTTCCAACATGACACAGCAGCAGGGTGCACATCATCTAAAAGTTAGAGACAACAAACTACTTCGCAGCCACGCGCTCAGCAAAATTGGATATGGGGGGGGGCCTGACCGCATGCACAAAAAAGCGTGGATCTGTGTCGCACATACACACTTGACATACAGTACAAAAGATGAGCAGAGAGTTTGAAGGCAGCTCTTAATCATATATTGATCAATTTATTCATTCTGTCAGGACACGTTCCTCTGTTGTCCCAAAGTCTTACACAAAGAAGTCATTGTGAGATGTCCAATTTGTTTTGACCAGAAAAAAAAAACAGGAAAGAAAGAAAAAAGAAACAGTATGCGATCATGAAAACAGACACACATTCAAAGACTGCTCGCCACAAAAGCGAGGGCGCTTAATGTTCGCTAACGGTTGGTTTGTTGGTGCATTTGAGGCCAATTGGATTAGCAAATCACTCATGAGATCTCCTGTTAATTTCCCAAATGTACCACTTAAATCTTTTTAGGGTATTTTTCTTTAAGATTTAATTGTACCTGGAGGTTGGGAGGGAGGAGGAGAGGGAGAGGGGGGCAGGGGGGGCTGGGATACAATTTAAATAATACAAAAACAAATGCAAACAGTATTTTTAAGAGAAAAACTTCCTCCTCAGCTGTTGAGGGGTCCAAAGCCACGTTGAGCAGAACTGGTTGGGTGTACAGTAAATGCTTGCATGCATGTTGACACAGGCACTGATCTTGACTTGGTGTCTCACTTTGTGGGTCCTCAGTCAGGAGACAAGAGCATTCTGGGCACTGTGAGCTCTCTCAAACAAGGCAGTCAACAGAATTATTTTTTAATGGTCTGTCCATTCACAAAAACCACAGAGAGAGACCGTTTCAGATGCAACCTTTAACTCTTCTTGAGATTAAAGGTCACACATTTTTTCTCACTTTTCAACATTAATGTGTCCCTCTAGTGTCTACAGACCCCCCAAACTATTAGAAAAGACCATCCTCTCTCTTTCTCTCCTGCTCAATCTTTCATTAAATGTGTGTGCAAACACGCTGTTTACATTTGGCTCCCTTTATGATGTCATAAAGGGATCCGTTGAATACAGATTTCCCTCCAGCAGGCTGTTATAGTTCTGCTCACTGAAACTTACTGAATCAAATTGTTCAACAAATATGTTGTTTGCTGCAAGAACCAACACAGCATCTTTATATCCTGTGTGTGATGGATCGATACCAGCTGTCCGTAAGCCAACTTCAAACTTAGAAAACTTGCAATTTTTTATGCTCTATGAATCTTTTATGCTGTTTTACTGATTATTTATTAGATCAGTCTGTTGAACTTGGCATTAGCTTGTTGCGCAGCTAATACGGCTAGCGATGTTAGACTAATGTCGAAGGACAGTCGAGAGAAACTGTGTAAACATTAAGGCTCATTTGGAGCCAGCTAAATAACAACAATAGTAGTTACTCAGTGTTACTTTAATGATAGTACTAGTGCTACTGCAGCTCTGCTACTACTGCAGCATGAATATGAATAGTATCAACAGCCCTTGGTCTCTCCTATTGTTGTCATATAATCTCACATTGTATCACAGCCAGAAAGCAGCAGCTCATTTGCATTTAAAGCTACAGACACAGAAACAGCCCACAGAGAGCAGGACAGAAACAGAGGGGTATAGAGGCATGCTAGAATGCATCATCTCAGTGGTGTTTTCAGCAAAAAACTTCATGTTTTGGGGACGTCAGAGGCCTATATTAATTGTTGAAAAGGAGAATAATACGTGACCATCAAGGGGAATATGGGCCAAGAAAATAACAATCCAATAATAAGACTCTCAAGCTCTTAATCAGCCTGATTTGTGTCGTAGGGAAATGATAAAAGTAAGTTAGACAGTAACAAATATCATAACATACAAAATTAGTGGCTTTACTCCAGAACCTTCCAACGTACAATACATTACTCTCAATACAGGCTGACCCTACTGTATATTCTGTCCAAGAATAGCTCAGCAAGCCAGTGCTGAGAATTCTAGGTAATGTAATAAAATCCAGAAATACCAATCACAAGAAGCTTTCAATAAGCATCTTTTACAAACAACAAAAGCGGTATACAAATAATATTAAAAAAAACAACAACACCAAGTACAGCGAAACCAAGCACAAGTAGTATGATCTATAATTAAGGCGAGTTAAAATATTGCAGAATAATTTGGCCCCTGTGTCTCAAACAGACTGCCACAACAGTCAGAGCTCCCCGACTCTTAATCGCTGAAAGGATCCAGAGAAGGGAAGGAAAGATGAACTGAAGACAAAATGAAAAAATAACAGCTACAAGAAAAAGAAAAGAAAAAAAAAAGTGATCCTCTTTGGAGAGAAATTGATTTTATTTGGTTTAGTTTGGTCTCTTCCTCATGAGCGTGTTAAAGGGAACTGTGAGGACCTCCTTTATCAAAATAATTAAAATTTGAAGAAAAAAAAAATCAAAGAAAAAGAAATAAATAGAACACAGAAGAGGGAGAGAAGATTGTTAATGTGATTAACTTGTGTTTATCTGAGACTGTTTTTTTTTTTTCTTCTTTTGAGCGCAATGTGAAGCGAGAAAGGGTAGGGGGGTGGGGATGTGGGGAAGCGGGGGAGGGGGCACCAAGATCAGAAAATATAAAATTGTTGTTGTATCAACACCTGATATGACAGATGAAAATGCAGTGCCCTATGGGAAGAGTGCATGTCCCCCTGAAAGTAAGTCCTCCCCCGATTAAGAGCAAGTCGGGAAAAGACAAACGAGAGGAAAGGGGAGAGGAAGTAAAGTTTCTGAGATACAAAGAGATGCTGACCCTCCTGATTTTTTCTTTTGACTGGGACTGAAGGTCATTTTAGGCAAATATGCCCCCAAAATCTGTCCCTCTGCTCCCCCCCTTGTTAGTGAAAAAGGCTGGGGGGTTAACAGAGTCAACTTAAAGTCCCAGTGTCGTGCCTTGTGTATTAGGGTCTGCCGACGGACTGTCGAGCTGTTTCTGCGGGTCTGAATGAATATCAGACTGCCCAAAAAGGAGGAGGCGCGGCCACGTGTTTTTTTTTTAAATTTTTTACTAAAGATGTCCACTGCATCACCCCCTCCTCCTCCTTATATGTGGGGGGGCTGTCATCCTGTTTTCACCAGTCTCTTCTCCCACCCTCTCCACACCCTCTCTCCTGTGTTTCAGACCCATTCCTGCATGGAGCGTTTGCAGTACAGTATGTGGCGCGGCGTACCCTTCCTCTTGAACTGCACCACGGTGTAGATCAGCACCAGCAGGCACAGCGCGAGCACGCACGGGATGACGATGGCGATGGCCTTCACCGTGTTCGCCTCGTTGTCTAGCTCGATCACCACGTCCGAGTTGCCGTCGTCGGCCGGCGGACGGGCGGGGTCAATGGGCTTCAGGTCGCAGCCCATGAAGTCCTTGAGGATGGATCGCGGGTAGCCCGGTTCCACGCGGAGGAACTGGTTGTTGAACTTCCAGTACTCCTTCCCCTTGTAGAAGTAGGTGAAACCTGAGGTAGAGAAACAGAAAGCAGTGAGTGCATCTAAATATGAGCTGTAGTTTTTTTTTACAGAGTAGCTGATCAACAGCTGTTTCTGGTTGAAAGTTTCATGATGTGTGCTCTGTCGTAACCACACCCATGGTGATGTCACAGTGTAGAGACCACACCCTGGAGTAGATTTGAACATCACTACAGCAGGGTGAGAATTTAACCCAAATGAATCCAGCAGAAACAAGATTTTCACAGTGTTAGTCAGTCTTAAAATAGAAGAATAAAGTAGTAAATATAATTAGCTTAAAGAAAGCTGTCACTTCCTCTAAAATCACTCTTTAACATAAACTGAAGAAAATGATGACACATTAATCCAAATGATGGAAGGGACACAACTTCACCAAGTTTCTACTGGGATAAATATATATACTATGAGCTAGAGCTAGACCAATTTTAACTAATTTTTATGCATGTTTGTTTTTCATGCATTTAATGTGCGTGACAAACTGTCCAAAAGCCATCCAATAATATCTGATGAACACCTCAAAACACACCAAAAAACACTTGATTGACTTTATTTGGCAAGCAGTGTGTCCGTGTTTAAGGTTGTTAACATGTCTGCCAAGCAGGGCTGGGTTCAGCTCACTTTCAATTAGGGCAAAGTATTTTGTGTCTAATTAAAATACTGAACAAACTTTGCCTTGAGACAGCTTTCTCGTCTATCATGAGAAAAAAATAATAGCGATTGAACTGGAATCAATCTGCCGGTATGGTTAAACAAGTGCGCCTCAAATAGTTCAAATATTGAAACAATTTCAGAAATAGTCTCCGAGGCTCTGCCGTTGTTTCAGTTGAAGCTCTATTGTTCAGAAGCTGAGATGTCTCTGACTGTCCCTGAGGACTAATTATATCTGGTCATAAAAGAGACAACACACCCAACCAGGAGCCAAACCCCACAGCTAATATCATATCACATAACAGCACAACAAATATCATGTGGTACAGTTTTTTGTTTTTTTTAACGAGGATGTGTAGGCAATGGTCTTGGTGTCACACAAATTAATTTGTCTTCTTACACAGTGAGTCAGTGTTCATTTTTGATTCCTGCCCCAAGAGGGGCACATGGGAACATTTGTCCCTCTGTGTTTGATTGTGAAGACAGCAATAAAAATGGTGAGAGAAGCAAAGACACACAGAAAGTGTTTCTTTCCTCTCTGCGTCCTGCAAGTTACTGTTTTTTGGGAAAATATCTGCTGTGTAAACGTGAGCCTGGTTCATGTCCCAGGCTCTCCTCTTCCTCGCTGGCCCCATTTACAGAGATTAATTGAGTGCTCATAGGAAGCAACTCTAATTACCATAAAGTTTATCTGTAATTTATATTCAATATAGGTTTTTCCATGTCTGGAAAAAACTACAGCAAGTTCTTTGTGTTTAGAAAACTCAAGAGGTCATCTGATAGCTGCAAACCCAATTAAAATTTCTATCTGTGTAATAATTTGTTATTTCCAATGTTTATTGGTGTTTAAGATTAGGTTTTTGGGCTGTGTGCCTATACAACTAACACCATGACAACTAATTTAGTAGAGCATTAGAAAACTCAGGAAAGCTTTCAATCAGAGAAATCCTGTCCTAAAAGTTCAACATTTAGAGAATTACCCTTATTGGCTGTTTTGCTTGTCATCATAACAGTCTGTAACTCTCTAAACAAGTTCTTTGCTAAACAATCTGAGCAAGATGTTGGTGCGGAGGCAATCAAGCTACTCTCATTTTTAGCTCAGCACTGTGTGATTAGCTGAAGAAATATGACCAGTCTTTGGATTTTCCCCCTCTTTCCAACCTGGCAGCAGCTTCTGCTGCAATTTTCTCCTACATTTAAAACAAATGATGCGAAAAACAGAAAGATCCAGATGAAGCAACAGATAGAACACAAACATACAGCGCTGTGACAAACTGTGAGAGGTGAGACAAGCTGAGTGATTGTGGGTTAGAGCCAGGTAGACATCGTCATGGGCGCCTGGCTATGTTTTAAAATGAGGGAGCACACTTGGAAAGATACATAATTAGTGGGGGGCTCTGGGCGTCATAATTTAAAACAAATTTCCTGCATTTCTACACCAATAAATCTCTTGGATTAAGTCAAACAGCCACCTTCACGAGTCTACATTAGTTAGATTGAGGCTGCTATAATAACAACAGTGTATAATAGGATGGATCAGGACAGGAAATGATAATCAGAAGAATGAAAGGTAAAGTATGCCGCATACTAACCTAAAGACCTATTATTGGGAATTGCAGAAAGTTTCAGAGCAACAGAGACGCAGAGTGTCCCTGTAACCATAGCAACCCACTCTCACTCCTGCCTGCGTATTCATGGTGTGAGAGGAGGGAGAGAGAGACGCTGGCTGAAATTACACTGAGCAGCATACATGGGAATACATTACAATATAATAGATTTCTGTATATTTCTGGCTTTGCCCACTGATGGTCTGAATAACTCGCTGCTGCACAGTGCTGCTCTGTCTGTGCGCTGTTACCATTTATGAATTTGTTTTTCACTGCGTAAGACAATGCATGTGTGTCATGACAGTGTGTGAAAAGTGAGTGTGAGTCTCACAGTGGCAGCCCTGTTGATAGCAAAGTTATGCTTAAAAGAGCTGAATGTGAATTTACTCCTTTGCTAATGTCCCATCTTCACAGCTGAGGGTTAGGGTTAGCTTGAATAAAATCAACCTGATTGTGCAGACTGTATGATGATAAGTTTATTTTAAAATACACAAAAGTGGGCTAGCAAAAAAAATATTTTCTCCCCCTCTATGAATAATTGGGATGTATTTGCTCCACTTGATCCATTGCTCAGGGACCTATGGATATCGCCCTGGGGCCCCTATTCTGAAACATGTTGCCTCACACACAGTATCATCGACAGCCGCAGCATACTCAATTATGCCTGGTTATCTGGGTCAATGATATGAGCGTGCCACTTGACACACTGTCTATGCAAACAGTGAGCCTGCCAAATAAATGCAGGATGACACAAAGTAGCGGAAATACATGCGATGCATACAAGCACCCATCATTCCCTTGGATATCAATCCACCCTTCATGCTCCGGTTGATGCCCTCTCCACCTGGCCTCACCGGCAAAAACGCCCGGCTACGAATCTGGCAGCCGATCCTACTCACAGATGGTCTGAGCGTTCAACACCACCTGTCCTGCTTTTTCCAACCTGGGTGCTGCCAAGACCAGGCCCAAGCCCACCTGGCATCATACATCCAATGGGGAAAGGTTTTCTCCACTTCACACTACCTGACAGGCCAATGGATGAGCTCTTTCAAAGAAATAAATCCCGCCTCCCCACCCTTGGCGAGGGCCGACTGGCTTAAACCGGAATGAGCACCCAGCGGTGGTCTTGTCCTTTCTGCTTTCCACAATCCTGCTCCAACTGGGTCTTATGGCACAGTGAGCTCGATGGACTGATTATGGAACACTGGGCTTGTGAAACAATTCAAAAACCAAAAACAAAGGAATTTCTGGGCAAGTTGACCTCTTTTCATAATTCATTTGCAATATACAAATACTTTCTATCAGTCTATTTCCCCTGATATTGCATGTATGGAAGTATGGAAGCGTGCCACCCACAAAGACAAAGTATAATAAGTGGGGCAAATTTCAATCAATGCTACCCTGGTTTACCTCGTGCACAATGTGTGCCAGTGACCAGCTGAAATCAATGCTGCCTGGCACATGAACCGTGCTGTTATTGCCAAATCAGAGTATTGGGCAGGACAAATCGTACCATTGGCTTTGTCGACGAAGGCTCCCTGTGGCGAGTCAGGCACACCTCTCCACACTGTGACAGGCTTGGGGTAGCCGGGGTCCATAGTTCTCATTTCCTCATTGTAGCGCCAGTACCTAAACAGGAACAAATGATGAACCACAGGAAGACAAAGCAGGAACTGCATGTCTTTGAATGCAGGGGTAAATTGGTTAAAATTGACAACACATGCTATTCTATGCTCATATCTAGTATCTTAATACCACATGTCAGATTAAGGGCTTCCAATACATGAGCGTACTCCAACGTAACTGAATACATGTGTTTTAACATGAATGGAAGACACTGATTGTGTCTTTCATTCCAGTGTTTAGTCTTTTATGGGAGGCCAGTATCATGCTTATATTTAAAAACTACCACTTTGTCAAACATTTACCCTGAAACCCCTTTGACACTGGTGACTTGAGATGTATAGAAATAAGACATTTAAATGGTCAACCCACACATTTTGCTCATAAAATGCATTTTAAGGTCTAATGAGAGTACATTATGGGAATGGTAGGATCTAGCATTTTTGAAGCTTGATCCCATAATAGGTACTAAAAGAAGATCTGTCTGTTCCCCCAACTTTATGCAAAGTGCAATACTAAATTGTGTATCATATGCTATGGCTGTCACAGTCAACGTGTGCAAGAAAGTGCTTTCCACAACCTTAATGAAATAAGTTTGTAGAGATCTAGCATTAATGTTTAAAATACTTGTAGAAAATATATGTCAATGAGCAGCTCTTCTGGAGGCTGGCACAACATCTTACTGAGACACTTTTCACAGTCTTTCTCCTTTGATTTGTCATCCTTTTTATACTGGTATTGACCCTGCACATCATCCATCATCAAAATCACAGCTGACAACTCAGTTCTGCTCAGTCTGTGATCAAAGCTTACAGCTTAACTTACGGTATGGCAATAGCTTGTTACTTTGGGGACAGAAATGATATACAAGGACACTTTAATATGTTTGTGAGAACTGAGCTGAAGAGTAATTAGGCTACAAAAAAATCAACATTGTATGTTTTTGGAATAATGTTATCTGCCATAGGTTAACGGTTTAAAAAAAAGGTTCTTTTCGTTTGTGCAAACAGTGTTCCTCCTCCATCCGGACTTACCTGTCGCCTTTAAAGAAGTAGGTCTTGGCCACATCCTCCCACCACACAGCGGTCTCAATGCTCTGGGCCGGCATGCCGTGTCCGAATTGGGTGATGTCCTTGGGGTATCCTGACTGCAACACAGTGTCCTTAAACACCCAGAACTGCTTCCCTGCATGCCAAGAAAGAGGAGGAGAAAAACTTAAACAAGGGAAATCAAGTAACAGCAGGGATTTACCCCTCCAGGAGTAATGAATGAGAAGGGCAGATTCATGAGGAGAGACAGTTAAAGCAACTTCCCAAACAAAAGTTGGTGCTGTACGATAAAAACATACAAGTTTGAATCAGGAAAATCTGAAAATAACAATATGAAGACATTAACAGTGCACAGAAGGCAAACACACATTACAAAACAAAATGCTTATGAAACAAGCCAAGATACAAGCTTGTAACAAACAGCAGGCAATAAGCTGTTGCCTTATATTAATGTATTTGATGTTAATTTTCCCCTAATTTAAAATAGGACAAGGTAACAAGTTCTCATTTCTGTTGCTTTGAGGTACTGTGGGAACTTTCAGTGCCATGTAATATGTTCTATTTTTTTATCATATAGATTTTGAACTTTTCTCTGCCTGTTCCTCCGAACCTTTCTTTCTACAGTCAACCCTGTTTCCTGTGGAGTAATTAGGTTAAACAGCACAATTGTGACACGGTGCGACCCCAGGAAGTGCTTTTCTTCCACCACTAGTGGAGGGGCAGGGCGGACCAGGAGGAAGTGGGGGTGGGAGTAGAGTGTTGCAAGAATGAGAAAAAGAGAGAGGAAAGAGATGGAATGACGAAGGTAGAGAAGGAAATGATGTATCAAATATTTTGTCCTGTCAATGCTGACTCATACCATACACACGTTTTTTTGTTTGTTTTTTCCCCATCCATTTCCTTCCAATTCCATCAACCCTTTTCAGGATATATCATTTGTTTGATCATTGTAATGGGGCTT
The DNA here is from genome assembly GCF_963691925.1 of Scomber scombrus. Classification (NCBI taxonomy): domain Eukaryota; kingdom Metazoa; phylum Chordata; class Actinopteri; order Scombriformes; family Scombridae; genus Scomber; species Scomber scombrus. Next base: position 8,651,688 of record NC_084989.1, read on the forward strand.
AGAATTTGTAATTGTTATACTGATTAAGGAAACTAGGAGTATAGAAAGAAAATTGGCCTTAGTATTAATTCTACATTGCTGTGGTGGAGGGATGGAGATTTATAGATGGAAAGCAGGAAGGAACAGTAGGACAGGGTGTTGGCTGAATGCAACACTGAGAGAGAGACCTGTAGTGGCCTCTTTTTTAGAAAGGAAATTCCTTTTATTTCACCTCTTTCTGTTATAGTGCTCTGCTCATTCTATGTCACACTTCCTCTTGCCCCGACACACATAAACACACCACACCCTGAGATTAACATGGGCACACATCCCTAAAAACAATTAGCCGGACTCAATTCACACATTTAAAAAAGCATCCTCAAAGTACCGCTCTTTCCACATCTTACATAAAAAGGGATTTTCCTTTATTTTTTCCCCTCTTTTTATATATTTTTTAAAATCAGAGTTGACTTGCGTAGCCCTCAGATGAAAGTCTGGCTTCATCTTCAGAGCTGTGAGGGCTGCTTTGATGTAGTGGCGTCTCCAGCATCTGCTGCAGTGTAACGACTAATCCCCTGCGTGCCCTCAGCAGTGTATGAAGAGTGTTGTATAGGATGAAGATTTGTTCCAAATAGAGACTCCTCCTCCTTACACAGGCCACACACAAACACATATACTGCCAAATCAAAGACACATGTGTATGTACGCAATGAAATGATTATACACACATGTCATACGCACACACACCAGAGTTCCTGAGGCAAAATCACTTGACGATTGCAGTTTTGATTCTGTGACCTAAATGTTTTGTTAAAGACCTCTTTGAATGAAAATCTAGTTTTTCACCTTGTCAACATGTCCATGTGGTGCTTTTCATACACTATAAGAAATACCAGGAGAGAAATCAGCAGTCCACGCCATGGCTGAGCATTTCCACTTAGAAACTGCAATGTACCAAGGACAGCCTCAAAGACACGGATTCAGTCAGGCAGGATTTCCTACATCACAAATTTAAGGAACCAATCATTTATAATTCAAGATAATTCTATGCATTCTATGAGTCTACCTCTTTGGGTTTTCCCCGACAGCTGATTCCAATCTGCACATGAGAGAAGCCCATTGAGCTGAAAAGCTGAGTCTGGCATATTGCTGTTTAGCCAATTTTCCATCAGGAGAAAAGCACAAAAGTTAGTCATCCTCTGATGAACACTCAGTTTCAGTCAGATCAGATCCATTTTGTTACCCAGTCAGTGCATGTTGACCAGAAAGAGCAATGGAATAGCTGCCCTGGTCACGTTAGCTTTTAGCTTGGGTAACAGACTGGCCTGCTAACCCTACAGCTTTCCTCTGCTTTAACCTTAAACAGTTTGATTGAAAAACATAAAATGCAAAGAATGCGTGAAACAATTTATAAAACACATTCTGGTATAAAGTCACCTCAACATAAGGTTCCTTAGCATACTCTGACCTCCAAAAAAAAATCATCAATATCTTGTAAATCATTTAATTTCTCCAAATGCTAAACATGTACTAATGGAGCTTGAACAGATAAATCAAGAGTTTGGAGGATGGTGACTTTTCTAACCATACCAAAACAAAAACATGAGAGCAAATGTGTTAAGAATGGATAAAACTGTGTTTATCAGCTCTAAAGTAGGCGGCTAACATTAGCATGTCTAGCTAACAACTTCTATCTACAGTAGTAACATAGTGTTATTTCCTAAAGCAAGGGGCATATCATCAACTGACCACATTATTTGGTAGTGTAACATTAGCAGCTCTGTCCTGCTTTATTTGGTTTGATTGGTTTGAGGAAGTTCACACTCCAACAATTCTAATAAACTTGTATTAGAGAGGGATACTCATCAATTATCCCTCATGCCCAAATATTTCGCTTTTGTAAAAGTGAAACATAATGACTGAGAATATCAACAGTAAGGCATCAAATTAATAATGTGTTGGTTGTCCAACTCTGTTTTTCAATAATGAGCAACCAAACCCAAAAAGGCTAGTCTAGAACATTTTCATGTATAATACTATAATACTATAATGCTAGAGTTAACTGGCTCAACCCAATGTACAAACAGTGCTGTTCTTTATCATCAGCTGGATTGGATTGTTTAAGTAGATATCATTTGCGACATCCACCCTTTCAGAGGTTTCTCATTTTAAAACAAGTCAGCTGGAGACGCATTAGCCTACATTCTAGCGCTAGATAGCTACAACTGATCAAATCTGCTTGCGAAAGTCGTCATTTAAGCTGAGAAAGTCATCAGTTGTAAGATAGAGATGAGAAGCCTGCTTTTGTTTCCTTCTGTATCAAATCTCAAACTCATTATTGTAAATATAACCTAGAAGTCTGCCATCACTGCCATTGTTTTTAATGCCAAAACAGAAAGCTTGACAGGCATAGTAACTGTAACTAAGGAGGGCGGGGTTTAGTGAACAATAATATGTGAACGAGATATGAGCGGGGCATGTAACAGTTGAAAAATACATTTGTCATATGGAGTATGTAATGGTACAACTTAATCTAAATGACCTCAAACATAACTTTTTTTAACTGAAATATCTTGATTTGGGTTATCGCCCAGTGAACACACCAGTACTGATATATCTGTAACAGGCTAACACTGCTTGGCATACTGGCCCGACTGATGTATCAGACTAGGTCTAATCTAAAATAACACACTCTCAGACAGATCTGCATGAGGTAAATGAAGCAAGCAGCTCTGTCTGTCCTCTGACACGAAAAGCACCAATCAGCTCTGATTGGATCCTGCCTCCCAGGAGGAAAGTGCATATTGACGTATAGACCAGGTGTAAGGGGCCTGTGTGTATCTCTGCTCCTGCCAACATTTAATTTGATTAATGTAATTCATGCAACTTCTAACTTCACACTGTGATTTCGGCTAATCAAGTAGTTATATTTTCACATACACATCTTGCCAAATAGAGCTCTGAACAGTGAAATTCGAACACCTGCCTGCGCGCTCTGAATGGTGTTTTTGTGAACACATTTAGTCTGATTAGAAAAGCTGACAAAAGGCTCGATTCTACTGTTGCTCTTTCAAACAGTGACTGCACATTCTTGACTTACACATCCAAAGTCTCAGAAGAATGGAAACTGGGAAATACTGACAAAATATTGGCAGAACAACACACGCTGAATTTACTTTTAATGTATACCAGTAGTGCCTGCTCTGTGATGCCTTAGCAGCATTAAACTAATCAGTGTTTCAGCCATGACTTCAGCACAAGCTAGACTCTAAATGCTCCACCCGTGCATTTTTTTTTAGGAGAATTCATCACACAACGAGCTGTTAGAGGATATTCAGAATCAGAAGGGCTGGCGAGATGACGACCTGGAGCGCCGAATTTTGTTTTCTGACTGACTTTCTCCCTACATTTTTATTCCAAATGGGGACGGACAGAATAAGGACTTCTGGGAAATCAGCTGTGCGTATTCAAATGAGAAACAGCAATTCTGTTAACATGAATTTTCTAAATCTGTGTGCAATCCTGCTGTTATCCAGGCTGAGAAAAGAGCACAACTTTCAGAGCTCGTGGCGCACATGGGACCTGTAGTCTGCATTTCCAGGAATTGTTTATTGCTGAAAATAGAAATGGTATTGAGTGAAGATTTGTAGTTTTTTTTTATCCCTGCAGACTTTCATGACTTTCCTACATCTCCTTTCATCAACACATCCCATCCAGTCTCAGTCTTCTCTGGAGTGCATGCAAATATGAGTTTCCAGTTCTGCTGTGTTTATTTTCTGTTTCTTTTAAGACGAGGCTTTAGATATAATTAACTTGAAATCTCTGTCTTAGTTTCAATTTAAATATGTAGACAAATCTCTTCAGAGACGCAGAAAAATCAAAATCAGAACTCATCAAACAGTTGCACCGCTGACAAGTTTAAGATTTAAACTCAAAAATATTACCATCAGCACCACTAAACTTAACACCAGCTTTATTAAAAGTCAAAGCTGGTGGATTATGGCGGATTTTCCAACCAAGTGAGCAAAACATTGCTTTAATCTTCCACAGATTTACATTGAACTCGCACACACAGATAAGATCAAGGGAGTTGTTTGAGTGAGCATGATAACACGCTGCAATGAGTACGGATAAAAAAAACCTGTGTTTGTTTCTGGGTGCGGGCGCATAGAGAGCACATGCAGAATACTAAAAAGGTACAGTTTATAGAAAAAGACAACATGACAGATGTTTCAACAGAACATAGCTGTAAGTAAGAACTCCTTTGGTCGAATAATACATGAGGTAGATCTCATGGGAAGGTAATGTAAAGCAGGATTGTACAGACACAATATTTACACTGGATGAGGAAGAGTCAAACAGCTTTACGTAGAAGAGCGGTGACGGCGGCGGAGCGTGTGACCTCACCTTTGAAGAAGACGAACTTGCCATCGCTGTTCTCGTACACGGCATCTATCTTGGGTGGCAGACCCCTCCAGAAAACGCTGATGAGCATGGGGTACCCTGGCATGACAGAGTTGTCTCTCACTCGCCAAAACCAGTGGTCCTGAAAAACAGCAAAAACATGGTGGAGGTCAAACATGAGTTCAGGTTTTATATACAGTATGGCTGTAAGTCTCATGTAGGACTGTCTCTTCCAATGTGTGGAAGACAGACACATGCTTTCCATGTGCTGCTCTTTATTTGAGGGCTCTATACCAATTTTACACATGAAGTTCACTTCATTCATCACAAAGAATACTATCCAGCCTCTGAAAACACTTGTGTAACGTCTGTGGCTCTGGAGGGAAAAAACAACCTCAATCATTTCATCATTGATTTGTACAGAGAGTTTACATCAAAAGTATTTTCATCAAAAGTGTTTTTTTAAAGTTTGACCCATAGTAGGGACTAAGTCAGGATATATCGGCTTCTGCTAATTCAGCTTTTTAAATCTCTCTTGTGAGTCCACCCCTACTTCAAGAAAGTGCAATATTAAATCACTGGAGTAGCCCTTTAACCAGATTTACATTTGCTAAACCAACTAATTATTCCTCATCTTTGAGTCATTCCCTCGTTTGAAATATATATATATAAAAAACTTTACCTAGTAACTGTGTTTTCAAGTATGGAATGGTGTCATTGTTGCCCTTTGTGGCAGATGGAGAGAAAAACTCCAACTATGATTGCGTTTCTCATCATCTATAGTTGCAGCGGGTGGCCTCAGGCCTAACATGCTCCTAAGGGCACCAGAAGAGGGTAAAGAATACGCAGGACTAAAAAAAACGTACTTGGAGAAGTGACACAAAAGTAGCTGGTTGTGTTGGCAAATGCACATTTGTTTAACTTACCCACCTCTAGTACAGTTAAATAAAGTTATCTTAAACTTTTTTGGGAGGCATCAAAACTGTCCCAAACATGACTATATAGTGTATGGTGTGTGTGTCCCATGTACAATCTGTGTGTTGCATCTCTATGTGGAAAATCACACAGGCTTTTATTTCCATCAAATATTTCTTTTGCAAATGAAATTCAAACACAGGTGAAAAGGCAGTTTCTCTCTGAGGCCAAAGGAACCCTGGCTTCCCCAACAGTATATTCTAATAAAGAGAATTTGGAGAGAGAAAATAAATCACACCTCATGCTGTTTTGTAGTCTAGCTTTGTAAAGGTTATTCATGATTAATAGGATATAAGTGTGAATGAGAACAGTAACGGTACTCGTTCATTCTGGTTTGTGAAAGCAAGTAACTATGATATCTCCATGTGATTATATGGAAATTTAATCTCCATCATATGGTGATATGATCCCCATACAAAGCTGACTGGCTTCCTGGCCATGCACCGCCACTGCACAGTTGGCAGTAAATGATAATATCTGATACAAGTGAATTCAGGCCAACTTCTTACAACAAAGCCTGCTCGCTATGATCAACTCCGGCTGCTGCTTTGACAGCCGTGATGCCTTCAAGGATCCACATATACTTTCTCGGGTTGCCTGGAAAGCCGGCGCGACCGTCGCTACGCACGCAGGCTTTCAAGAACATACTGGGAAAACAATCAAGTAATGGGGGCAAACTGATAGCCTGGAGCTTTGTGAGAAGCCAAGAGTCTCTGATTTCCTTTGGGGGGGAAACGTGAGCGCGGCCAAGTGGAAGGTGTGTCTTTTTGATGTTGGATGAAACTTGATGACAGAGGGAGCTGGGGGGAGTCCCAGCTGTGAAAGCCATTAGGACTCAGTGAGATGTCCCACCCTTTGGCAATGAACGGACAATTGCGCCTTCCTGAACGCACTGAGCGTCCAGGCCAAAAGAGACCTGATCTGGAGCAGCGAGGGACGCCGAGACAGAGAGAGAGGGAGAAAGAGAGAGAGAGAGAGAGAGAGAGAGAGAGAGAGAGAGAGAGAGAGAGAGAGAGAGAGAGGAGACAACACATCATCACACCCTGCTTCATTCACAGTGAAAGCTAAATAAACAGCCCATTTATCAAACACTCTCCCCACTGCTCTCTTTTTCTCTCTCTGTCTAATCCAATTGTTTCTCTGAGACTCTCCACTCTCCCTGGACTCTTGCTCCTCTTTCTTTTCATTTCCCCTGGCCTCTCATTCCAATTCCTCCTCTCTTCCTCTGCCTCTCTCTTTGCACTACACCTACCGCCTCCATAGATTTCAATTGTTCAGCATTTTCTTCTGTACACGGCCCGGCCCAGTAATTGAAAACAGATCAAACTGTGAAATCTGACCCATTTGAATCCTTTTGACTTCATAAAAGAGAAAATGTTCTGTCTCCCGCCCTGACGTCCTTCTCCCACTCTGAAAATAAAGCTACGGCAAGCAGACATTTTCAGCCGGCACTTTGCAATTACAGGAATGTGGAGAATTATCACAAGTTTAAGTGTTTGCAGAGGTCCGAAATATTATACCTCAAATTGTTCATGTTCTCTGCTTTGAGGGAAAGGGCGGTGGAGGGTTGTTTCACGCATACTGCCTCATGGCACGTGATGCGTTCAGAGCAATAAGGCTCAATTATCATACACTCTCGATAGGAATATGAATTCTGAACTGCTTAACCGGCTCAAACTTTCCCTGTACTGATGTGCTTTTGTCAACGTCCAGGGAACAAATGTGCTAAGAGTTCTGTAAGTTAACACTGTACTAGGCATCACATAATCATCACACAAACTTACAATTTCAGAACAGATAAATACTAGATGAACATCATATAAGATGAACTGTAGATTATGTAGCAATCTGACCAACTTTAATTGACTTCAGGGGAGCTTTACTGTTAATCATTCACACACACAGATTTTAGTTATATGTACTCTATCATAGACTTTTACAGTCACATACTCACCTAAAGATGGATGATTTTGGTGTTATCTCATCACTTTTTATTTGATTTAATTAAGTAATCAACAAGGGAATCTCACTAAATCTGGACCTGTATTTATCACCTTCTGAGAGTAACACTCAGTCACACTCTGAAGAGCAGACTGAGAAGTAAAATGAAGTTCTCTGTTAAGAGTAAAAGATAATACTAAATCCTACTTACAACAAATGTTTTGTCTTATTTGTGCGAAAGTTAAATATCTCCAGTAACATGTTAAATCAACAGCAAAAACTATATATGTATGATATTTAAATACATGAAATGATAGGAAAGTGGCTAAAATTAAAACAAACAAACAAAAAGAAACAGAGCAGAATGGGAATTCTGCTACTGGTAGATGACGTACATCATGGAAAATGTTTGAAGAAAGAAAGAAAGAGAAAAGTTTGGAGAAAAAAACATGGCAACAGCAGCTGTAGTAAGTATTCATCATGACTGATGTCATACTGTACACTTGATTAGACCTCTGGAGCTTTCTGAAATCTAAGTATTTTAAAGTTAAACGACATTTGATGAATAGTTTGTATTCATTATTCTGTGAGTATGATTAGGGTTATCATCTCATTTTAGCAGTTTGATGAATATGGGCGTATTTTGTTTAGGTGGCACAGGTCCAACTGTAACACTGAGGGGAAATTGAAGCCGCGTCATCACCCACTTCCAGGTCAGGCATGGGTGAGCTTCTGCTGCTGCCACGTGTGTGTTTGTGTGCGAGCGCAGAGGTGAGAATATGACAGACAGTGGTGTTAGGATGACAGCACTGCTGACCTCTCACTCCGTTAATGTGACGCATTGGCTTGCTTGGCATGACTTAGAGCAGAATGCAGGTGTGAATAATTCAGATGGATGAGGATTCGGCTCGAAGCCTGAGATCTCAGTGTTTACCGGGATTTCTTGCCAAAATCAGATCCTTTTCAGTGACAAGATTTCCACGTGCTGAAAGCTACCACACATACTAAAACAAAGCTGCTTTCTCCAAATCACATTAACATGACTGCAAGTGTTGTAAACACTGAAGTATGACCTTGAAACACAGTTACTACGGTAATAAACTTTGGTTCGTTTTTTTCAACCCGCAGCTGTGTTTTCCAGTTACTGTTCGTTCTGCTAACAGTTCATCTGTGTGGCAACTTGAAATAAGTCAATAAATGTCAAAATGAAGCACAGTACAGGCTGGACGAAGGCTCCATCTCCAAAATCAGAGGGCAGCAGGGTGTTTATAGCAATGGCCTCTGAAAGATTCTTAGTTTCTTGCTGAAAGTTTCATAATGGGATTAATACCACACTCATGTGTGAACAGTGTATGAAGCTAGAGTCTGTTGGCAATTAGCTTAGCTTAAAAAGACAGGAAGCACGGGAAAAGAGCTAGCCAGTGTAAAAATTAAACAAACAAAACATAATGTGCTAATAAGTAAAATTTAGAAGAGCTGGTAAGCAGATTTCTTTCACTGTGGGGGAAAGCTAAGCAGCAATGCTATGCTAAGCTAACATCTCCTGACTTTAGCTTCATATTTAGAGAACAACATTTATCCCTTTGGTCTCTTTCCATCTCTGTGTGAGGTATTCATGAATCTTGTAACATCTTTCAAACCTGAATATCTGAATGAATGAACCTGATACAGTAAATCTTTATCATATAATTTTGTCAGCCATATTTGACTTTTTTAAAGTCTAAAACTGGTTAAAAACAACTCCAGGTTCCATCAAAAAGTTTCTTTTTTTATAATTGTGCACTCAGATACCCTGCTGTTGTCAGACTCTCCATCTCTTTCCTGTCAGTAATGGAAAGGAGAAAGACACGGAGTGGAAAGGACAGCTTTACTGCCCACTTGGCCACTGTGTTCTCATTAATGGATGTCAGAATCAAGGCATGTCTCCAACCTCAGCGGCCAAGTGGCCGATCCTGAACAGCAAGGGACCCCTCCGGCGTCCCAGAATCCCCTGCTCTAAATGTGTCCACATCAAGGAAGGAAATGTCTCTCAGTGACTGGCAAGACCCTTGTGAGTGAACGGAGGCCCGGTGGACAGGAGGAGGAAGGAGGAGGGACGCAAGAGGGTGGCAGTTTCCTTTATTATCGACTGTCTCAGGATCAGAGCTGAGCCAAGGACTGAGGATGGAGGTTTGACTTGAAGAGAGTAGACAGGCAATTTCCCTTTACATGGAAAGAGTCCAGACAGGAAAACTCTACGCACATATATGTGTGTTTTTTATAGAGAAAGAGGCTCTGACTGCATCTGTGCAAAGGTCTGTGGCTACAAACATTTGAACAGGCAAACCATGCATCATGATTAGGTTATCTCAATAAAATTACCTACACGCTTTCACAAACTGTTCCTAAAAAACATTCCTAAATCACTGCTTTCAAATAACTTTTTCATTTGCTTTACGCCCTCACATGAAAATGAATCTGGTTTTAAATTGTTTTAATCTATGTGGGAGTCAAGAGGAAAACAACAACAAGTCTCTGTAACTAATTTCTCTTCTTGTAAGCTGATTTTGAGGATATGAACACTTCAAGAAAGGTATGTTTTACGGGATGTTTGGTGTAAAACCTCGAAGCCCTGTTTGGACTCTCTGGTTCAATGAAAGGACAAGATGGGGGCCAGCCATAAACCCAAAGCCAGATTTCAAAACATACCTTTAGAAACCTGTTTACATTTATACTTTCTATGCTTTTAGCCTCCAGATATATCTGATGGGAAATTAATGGACTCGCAGTCTGGTCACTGTCTGACATTATTACTACTGAGGTTACAGTCCACTACATTTATTAATGAGAAATATACCCTGCTGCATTACTTCCCCAGAATGCCACCATTTATTTTCTCTTGTGTGTGCTTGTGTAATTGCACTGTATGTGGAAGGGATACCATATGGTGTGTGAGTTCATATAAAGTTGAACCTGAAGTGACGGCAATCATAAAAGTGGTAGCTTTGTAATTTTAGTGGTGTGTTTATTGGTGACACTGGATCCACATGGCCGTACACAGTCATTTGTGAACCCTAAACGACCCCCTGCACCCCCTATGGAGGGAAAAACGATCGACCGTAAAACTGCCACCTTAACAAGCATGACTCCTTACCTGCCTTTGTAGATTAACGTGCCTCGTATAAAGCAGGTCGTTCTCAGCGTTGTTATTGTTACAATATGTTTTCTGCAACTGACTGATGTTATTCATCCAATTGTTATTCCATGGAGCGTGGTGTATATAATCAAAGTAGTTTGCTTTATGGCAGGATAACAGCTAATTATGAGGGAAGTTAATGGAATAATTGGGGGTTGACATTTTAGGATAATTAATAAACTTAAGTTTGGAAGGCGTAACAACAGAAATGTCGACCTTTTTCCTCTTTTTTTCAAAACTGTGGCATAATAAATGAAGATAAAGCAGTCATTTGTTGCATGTCTTGTTGCAGTATCACCTGACACTGATCAAAAATTGCATACAGGACCACTTTCTCTGCAGCTGTTTGATAAGATGCAATAATATGTGAACTCAAACGTGGAGCAACAATCTCACAAGTGGAAAACAAAGTTTAGATTTTTTTTGTTTCCATTTTTTTTGTTTTTTAAAGTTGCAAATGTATTTAAATGGTTGTGATGCAATCAACAAACCTGTGGACTAAGTTTCAAAGACAAAACAGGCAAGTAGAAATGTATCACATGCAAAGTTTTGAAAGAAAGTATTTTTACATAGAGATGAATGAGTGATATTTTTCTGCTGGCTCATCTCCTCAACGGTAACTTGTTTTTTTTAAATTTTTGGAGCCACTTAGTTCCATTCGAGTGAAAGCCAAAGCTCTGAATTAGGCTTAAATGTTGACAACTATGTGGATACAAATTTTTGGATCAAGCATCATATCATTTCTCAGTGACCTGAACTGAACAAGCCTCAATAAGTTCATATTGTGTGAGGCATCATTAACAAAAGCACAAAATGAGTAATAATGATATGTGCCGACAGGGTAGATGAAGCATAGAAAAATCTGATCTCAGCACTTCCAATGTATTCCCTAAAATAAACTCACATCTACTCTACTCTCTAAAGCTTCCTGCTTTACATGGTTGGACCACCTGTGGACTTCGGGGGCTGAGAGACTGCTGAGATCTCTGCTATAATGACTTGGAATCGATCGGACTCAGCTTGTCCAAAACAATCAAGTTGGGACGGTGAGTATAGCCAGGCTGTACGCGCCAAATGGACCCACGGCGCAAAGTAACCGAGCGAACAATCAATCGAACCATTAACCAAAGAAAAGAATCTGCCTTATAAACAACAGAAACAAGAGAACACAATTTTAAAACTGAAATGGGAAGTAAACGCACACTATAAATCATTCTTATTCTGTCAGTCATCATTTGAACCAATCCATACTCTCCTTGGCATGCTCGAAAAAGTATATATCAGTCTCCGGAGGAATATAAACATAACTAACTATGATTCCAGATCAACTGTTGGACAGCTTTCATCTACCAGGAATGATGATGAAGTAAAAGAAAGCGTAAACATGATACCGCAGTCTTCTTGGAGAACTCCTCTACAATCGGTAGAAATTGGCACCAATCGCGATGAGAATCAAGAAATATTAGGACCACCTGCTCCTCCAATGAAGCGCGCTTACCGAGTGAATCCAAGGCAAACCTGTGATCCCTTATTGATTTCACTTTACTGGGCTGGTTTGATTCAATGACTTGGGATGTGGATTATGCTACGGGGTGAGTCAAATTTATCATGAGCCCCGATATTACTGGTGGTCCTAATGATCCGAGCATGGCAGATTTACAACTGTGCTCGCATGTGTTCTGCTACAAATCATCTCGCTCTCTTCCATCCCTCTATATGTTTGGAAAAATGAGATCTAGTGCTTCTTGTGAGAGCCAAAAGAGAAAAAAACATTCACTGAATCGTGAGAAACTTGTTCGATTCTATTCAAATTTCTGAGATCTCTCAAAGTAAATACAAACAAACATCCAAACAGTACGGTATACAGCACTACTGAGTATACAGACCGCTGTAGCCAATTACCCCTTTTGCTTAGAGGTTAATTACGTACATTTCATTTAATTGGAAAGTTGTCTCTGTGTGAGTTTAAACAAAGAAGGGGAGCCATGAAAGTTTAAGCTGAACAACATTTTACATGGGTGGTCCCTGTGGATCAGCCTCCAGAATATGCTTGGAGACTCATTTGGCACACAAGTATAAGGACTCTGGAGGTTTTCCTAAAAAACGTAAACTAAAGTTGTCAAACTTTTACTTTGTTTTCTTCAATTGCAGTGAAATATGATAGCAACTATATAGATAAAACCCAATACACTAACAATAACTGTCAAAGCCAATCATACCGTCGACTGGGACGTAGCGATCATGGAAGGCTTGAGAACACACAGTGGGACTCACTCTCCTCGGCTGTCAGATTGGATAAGATACAACAGGAGAACATTTTTCCTGCAATGGCACAGCACCAAAAACTGAGAGAAATCTCATCTGTTGCACATTTCCTAAAGATCTCTACATCAGTGATGTGATCAAATTTGGGGGAATTGCTGACATTACAAAACAAGGCAGTTCTAAGTGAGATGGTTCGCTGGTGGTTGTTGAATGTGCTGCTCTTTGTAACAGGAACTCAGTGAAATTTTTAGATTCTAGTTAAAAAACACAGTTTAGAGGTCATGTTTGATTAGTTATGATGAATAAAAGAAGGACTGACATGCTCACACTAGTTAAATAAATCAAAGTTTGTTAACACGTCTAAATTTAATATCAGAACTAGCAGTTACAATGGATGCCTTTCAGAACTGTCCTTGTTGCCTTCACTCCCAAACCTCATGAAAAGGTCTATTGCTGAACGTCCTTTTTGTCTCAGCAGTACCTCTGAGCTCTGCACAAATCTCATGATACTCATCACTCCATCAGACAAGGCTGTTGCCCTGGGAGTAATGAAGGGTGACGGGAGCTACTGCACTCACCATGTGAAAGAGACAGAGGCTGCATTTAGGCTATTGTAACGAGTGGATATTATTTCCACCACAAAAATAGACAGTGTGGGCTTTGAGTCGAATTGTGGTGAAATACCTCCACAGGTAGCTCCGCCGGTGTGAAATCAAGGTTTATTTTGTTTCAGATTAAAGAACACACTCGGTGAGGGTGAAGGGGGGGGGCCAGAGGACAGAAAGGGTTTTCCCCCTGGCTCCACAAGTCTCTTATTTAACCAATGAATACTATCTATTTATATCTGCAGAAAAATACAGTCACACTCACATAAAGCATCAGCGGCGCTCTTTCTCCTTTCTGTGAAGAACACAGGACAGCTTTGTGTTGCCCCAAGGTTTTACTCTGTTCCTTACTGCGTGTTGCCAAGGTCTTGTGCTCACAAGCTTAGACCGAGGATAAAGATGCATTAATGGACATGTGTGTTTTTCTTTTCTTTTACTGGAATAAAAAACGGGCTGAGTTTGTTGAAAGAGGAACTGTAGTGCACTGAGCAAAGTGTTCCCTCTCAGTGAAATATCCACTTTGTCTAAATTCCTGCTCAATTGGCCCAAAGTAACCTGGAAAGAGCTCCTTTTAGACTGAAAAGCTTCGTTAATTATGCAATAAAATACACAGGCACTAGTTTTCAGATAAAATAACAAAGTCCATTATATTTCTATAAGATGTAACTACTGAATCATATTGCAACTTAATTTACACAACTTTTCTATTCACTGGTTAAAAAACGGAAAAAAAACATGACTATATCATTTATAATTGATCCAAGTGAGCCATTTTCACAGTATGCACACACTAAACATCCAGCAGATTAGCAGGAGAGCTCCCACTCTCTGTATATTTAGGTAATCCTTGAAGCTCTCAAGCAATCTATACCCCATTCAATACTGTCAGTAGCAGCTCTGTCTCCACAGGGGTGCTTTCAAACACACAGGCCAGTTGCAGCGGTGTGAATTCAGGGATGAGTTGTTCTTTTGTTGCATTTATCGGCCGATTAGGTTATAGGTTTTAGCCAGAAGTCTCATGCAGGAAGGGACTTTCTTTAGGGAATATATCTCATCCTTAACCACGGATTCAGTTACTTGAAAGCAGGATTCAAACCTAAATTACAAAGCTGAGCGGATCATTCTAGGGTGTTTGTTTGGAAATGCACCACCAACTATCTTCCCAACAAGTTTGGACAAGTTGTTTTGAGCTCCTAAGTTAGATTCCTGTCCTCTCTAACTGCTGCGAGAACCACGTCATGGAAGAGAAAATCCTCTGAGGTTCAGAAGGACAGCTCAAAAGATGCCTGAGGTTTGTTTTGATATCCCAGAACCCCTTTGCTTACCTTAAAGACAAACATCTCTCTCCTTAGTATGGCCAACGTGTTGAAGCCTCCATCACAGATGTTGGGTTTGGAGTTGGGATGAGATGGTCTGTCCCCCGGAGGAAGCCTCGGAGGTCGCGTCTGCCTGTCTGGCTTGCGGGGGTCTGAAGGGGGATGGGAACGGGGAGGGGGCGCTGTCGGCAAAGGCTTGGTGGGTTGGGGAATCTTATCAGGAGGCCCTGGAGAATGTCAGAGAAAAATATTTCTGTTGTTGTCATGCATACTATATATATGCAACACGTTTTCTATCATGACTTCTAAAGCAACGTTTTAATGCTAAATTTCCCCCCACAAACCCAACAAATAATATACTGTAAATGATGTATCTGAACAATCTTCCTGCCTCAAATCTCTTAAATGAGGAAAACGTATCATATATAATGAAATGTATGACAGTAACAAATGTGAAAATGATTTCAATATCTAAATTGAATGTTTTCCTAAATGTATTAGATGGAATGCATTGTGAAAGCGAGGTAGTTTGTGAATGTGTGAGCACACTGTGAAACTATAATCCGGGATGTAAAAAAGGAATGCAGATTCAGTTTGAAACACTTTCATTATTACTGTGCCGAATCAAGCCAACCAGCCACCTGAGCTTTAAAGAGAGGCAAACGTTCAAGCCTAGTCTAACTTTTTAACCTGTAACTGGAACTAATATGGCAAAGGAAAAGGGTGGAAAGCGGAGGAAAATATTTTGCCACAAGGTGTTGAACAAAAAGATGAAGCAAAAAAGAAATGAGAGACAAAGAGGGAGATAGAAAAACAACAGTAAATCGCACTAAAATACAGTATGTAATGGTAAGATGAACGAAACAAAAGATAAAATACAGAGTAATAAAATCAGATTAGTGGAATAAAGCTTAAAAATGCATACACAGACAAAAATAAACTTTTTCTCCGAAATGGAGGCGGAGACGTGCCTTGGCGTCATTTAACATTCATGAATTACATGAGAGAAAGAGAGCGACAGACATGCGGCGGACAAACGACGAGAGAGAGAGGTAGTGAATGGGCTGTGTGTATGAATAATTGAGCACATGACGGCTCGCTGATAACATGCTGTGTAGCTGTGAAAATGAGAATATGAGTTCCCCCGCCGTGCGTTGATTGGGGGGCAGCCGACGCGGGAATAGATGACTGCGTTATGAAAGAGGTAAATGTGACAAGTAACCTCTCCGCTCCCTCCCACCTAAACCCCCTCACCAGTTGCGAAAAAGCATCAATGAGTAATGGTGGCATATATAAATAATGACTTTGAAAGCTACTGTAAACATTCAGGAGGTATGCATGAATGATTAAATGACCCGACAGATGATTTGAAAGTCGGCGGATGAGAAGAGGATTAAAAAACTGAATGAGCAACCGATCTTTTCGCTAAGGGGGGGGGGGAGTCAATCCATAGTGAGTAACCAAACAAAGAAATGAAGAAAAGATAAACCATCGAACAAGTTGACCGGCCTCCCGATCCCAGGATTGAGAAGGGGCCACTCTGCTAGACATCTCCCAGTCCACAAAACTGATGAGCTGGTCTACATGACAGAGACTCCATTCACTGACTGAATTAAATCCCCTGAAATACATCCCAGATTAGCGGAGCCAAAGCACTCTGCAAGTTACGTAAGCGTGGACATGTAGACAAACATGCAAATGCGTGCACACACACACTCACACACAAAACAACATCATGGTGAACCCGTGACAAGGAAAGCTGAACATGCACCAATGCTGAACGAGCTAGCTGTACAGTATGTTTGGCATCTGATCACTGAGGTTTACTTGGAAGCCAACGGTTGAGGTTAAGAACAGACAGGTCTGAGAAGCTTTTCTAGACAGGCTGACCGTGTCTACTGGAAATTATATTTACATACAACTCATCTGTTTTGCAAATTAAGTTTAGCAGGAAAAGTAATTGCTGTCTGGGGTTATGTTCAATAGCTATATCTTTCCAAAAGAGAAACGTTTTTTGACAAGACCTGGAGGGAACAGGTTGAGGTCGATGGTGGACCTGAGATCGCATCCGGAGTCTTGCATGTGGTTAAATTTAAAGAGTTCTCAGACCTGCTTTTCTTTTTAAATCGGACTCTGGTTCATTTCCTCCGCTTGGCAGGTCTGAGCACAGCAAACGTACTTGGGAGTGGACCAAAAAACTGTCCTGAGACACTTTGAGGAAGTGTGGTCCTGTATCAGTTCTTTTGCGGTGATCCCACCTCGATCCGACCCCACTGTAAGTTCCTATAGCCTTCTGTGCTTTGCAATAACTCAAGGTCCGACCTGGACTAACAATGAAGGAGATTGATATCTTTGATATTTGGCAGATAGCACCTTCTTCAGGACCTTCTTACTATGTTTACTTTTGGCTGTTTACGCCCTGTCAAAGAGCAGAGTGAATGTTCTCATGAGGATTGTAGTGCTGCATTTTGGTTTGCTTGGATTTTTCTCTGTGTTAAAAGTTTAACTGCTTATCTGCTGATTCAGACCTGAGCAAACAAACTGTAGGTTTAAAAATGTCTTTAGGCTACGAAAGCACTTCAGTAAAAGATGGTTTAGTCATTTCAGTTCAAATGAGTGATTTTAACAATGTGTCATGTATCCTTGCTTAAAGCTAATGTTAACTTTATCAATTTTAAACCAAGGCCACAATTTTTCTGTATCCTTACAAATGGATATTGAACTGTAGGAGTGGATAATGTAGGGAAACTAGATGAAAGAGATGGTAAATGGACATTTTGCAGGTATGTCCTGAGGGAACATTTTGAGACTTGGCAGACACATGTATTAAAAAGCATTTCTCATTATGTTCCTAGCAAAAAAATTAATTTAGTTATCATTATGTTTCCCCTCATTTAATTTCTAGGAGATGAGGTTAGGTAGACTCAACACTTAAAATGTCACCACACATTTTTCAAACCCACTTTATATTATTATTTTTCCTTCACTAGAAAGCATTAACTAAACTGTGTCAGCATGATGTAATTATTTCTTATTTAATAACACCACTCTTAATGGAGGCCGGAAATGAACTTTGGCACAAATATGACAAATACAGCATGTGAATAACGTCACGTTGATTTTCCTCTTTAGTCGGCGACATTATCATGTGCAGTAATGTGACTGTTCACAGGAAGTACGCTCTTATCTTTAAAAGGGTAGGAAGTCATTATGTTCAAAGCTTGTTGAGAAAAAAGCAATTTGTCCAAGAGGAACTATAAAAGATATTACACTACATGACAGTAATTACACTTCTATATGTTTGGATATGGTCTGTCTTTATTATTTATACTAACTCCAAGGCTGCCAAAACTTTCCATTTGTTTTTATAAGGCAGTGAATATCTGTTGAATTTTAGACTGTTAATTATTCATGAGAACTTATTATGTGTTTGTTAAAGGGAATATTAATGATCTGAGCCAGCAGGCACTTCTTTCCTGCTGTAACAAATTATGACCTTAGCATTAAGGCAGAAACTGTGCAGCCAGATGTCTAAAAGTGTAACAGAAAAATGATCTCATCTTCAACATCAAGCTCATCCTGCCTCTGTCAGTCTTCCCACAATTCTCTGAGTGATCCTGCCTGGCTAATCAAAGTTTTCACAATACAAAAGAGATCTACATTCAGCATCTCCTTCACATTTACACCCCTTCTCCGCCTGTCCATGTAAATCTCTAAATTACTCTTCACCTTAGCTTTCTTTTACACCTCGCCCATCATTCTCTTCACATCTCACTACTATACGTGTCTACCTCTGTGCAAACTCATTCACACCTCCTATTCAAGCATAACTCTGCCGTCTCCTAATTGATTGAAACTGCGCGGCTCCCGCTGTTGTCCTTATTTAGCTTCCACATCTAGCGTCACTGTTGCCACGAGGAGGAGAAAATGAGGCCAATTCCTGGGAGGAAGAAAAGAAAAGAAAAAAAGAAAAAAAAAAGAGGCTGGGAGAGTGAAGCTGCCATCACTTGTCGTGCCCTTCAACTCTTAGTACAACAGAGAGGAGGAGGAAGGAGCGGCAGCAGAGAGGAGTAAAACACGAGAGGATAAGGTGAGATTTGATCGCTTGCCCAGGTCTGTCACTCCCGAAGGGACGTGCCCTGACCATGTAAGCAGATGGCAGGTTTCTTTGTGTGTGTGTGTGTGTGTGTGTGTGTGCGTGCGTGTGTGTGGCCAGTCATGTGACAGAGCAGTCATCTCAGTGGAGTGTGACTGGTTTACAGCCTCAACAGCTGTGAGGGACAATGCTGTCTCTTCCCACCAAGTTGTTTCTTAACTTAGATGTCAAACAGGGTTTCTCTCCACTTATCCAACCACAATGAAACAATACATAAAAAAAGCACACATGTAGATTAAAAGCCACCCTGCTCTACTAATAAAGGCTGTTCTAAGAGGTACGCCGCATAATTAGAACTCTTAATTAATCTGAGAGTGTAAAAATGAAGAAGTACTTACATAAATCCCTTCCCAACAAATATAATTTCACACTTCTGACACACCTGTTCTACAGCTCTATCAGCTTTAGGAGTAGACAAAGCACTGTAATCAGCATCTGTCAACGCACAAATATTTGTCAATGGTATTAAATAGGTGTGTGGGTGCTCTGATGATGACTCTCTCACCTTTTGTGATCGTAAATCAGGAATTATAGACTCTAGACCTTAGATCTTTTTTTAATCTGGTTTTCTAATTGATCTTGTGCTGTAAATGGAAAATACACTATTCCAAGTATTTGAAAGCCAGTTACGATACTTGATTTACAGCTCAGTCACACCAGGTCTTAAAACAGCAACATTTCGTCGCAGAATCCATTAATTTTAAGTTCAGCTTTGGTAAACTTTGTCATGCAAATTCACGCAGCTGACCAATACTAAACCAAAACTACATATTTCACATGTGTCGCCGCTACTGTCAACTTTCTGGTGTGACTGGGCCAGTACTGCAGCAAGTCACTAAGGCATTTAAATCTTGTTATTTCCAGCAGCAACAGCAGCTAGACATTTGTAAATGGATTAACCTGAAGAAAATGATTACTGGATTTACGCTTCTCTGTAGATTTAAAAGGAAGCCAGGAAGCCTTACCGTAAATCTTCTGGATGCCCAGCAGGTCGTCCATTGGCAGTTTAAAGTTGTCAGTGTCCATGTACTGGTAGAAAGGAGCCATGATGGCCGTGGGGTCGTTGGAGTGTTCGAGTCCAAGCGCGTGGCCAAGCTCGTGGACGGCGACCAGGAACAAATCGTTACCTAGAGACAGAAAGAGACAGGAGGGACTCTGTCAGTGCTGTGCTCAACAGTAAATTAGTCTGCAGCATTTTTAAAATTTATTTACATCCTCCGTCAGCCTCTGGTTATCTTCTTTTGTCTTCCTCGAAGCTTGTCAGGTTGCACCTGTTCTAGCTGGCAATGAGTTCCTTTAAAATAAAGCTGCGTTTTGGAAGTTCTATAATGGCTGATTTGAATAAATAACGAGCTTTAACACAAACATTCATAATGTCTCCATCTTCTTGCTCAGAGAACACAATAATGCGCTTAAAATGATAGACTCTAATATTCTTAAAATAAGGATTAAGTAAGGGTTAGATAATGATTGAACAATAAAGTCGTATATGTGCGGTCCTCACAAGAATACGCATCCAAACATATGTGAATGTGGGTGTATGACCATGGATAATCCACTATTTATGCACCTAATGAGTGGATTATGTAGCAAACCACAGCCACTGATGAAACATATTACACAGAAATACATCCACACAAACACACATGCATATATATATATATATACACACACACACACACACACACACACACACACACACACACACACACACACACACACACACACACACACACACACACACACACACATACACACACACACACACACACACACACACTTCCCGCTTGCTGAGTGCAGAAAAGCCTGCGCTCTGTAATTAGTCTCGAGCCGTGGTAAGCCGATGACTACGCTGTGTTGACCTTTTGACTCAGAAACCCTCTGTGGCTGACAGCCAAGCCCCAACCCAATCCCAACTGTATTAGGTTTAGATATTTGGGATTTAAAGCCTCCCCCCTCCTCCCAGCCATGTCCCATTCAAGTCCCTCACGATTTATGTAATTCGCAAACAAAACAACAACAACAAAAAGAGAAAACGACTCCCCCTAACCTACTCTGATGTTTAGCCAACATGTCGAATCGGACCCATGAAGAAACTCATCACCATTGTCAATGGGCATATAATTAGGTTTAGAAAGTAATGTCTTGTATTATTTATAATAGTACACTGACTGGTTTATGGGGAAACTATTCATATTATTCCAATTAAGCTTCAATACATCGTTAATGTACTTCAAAGAGGGGCATTTTTCACCCATGGATAGCTCCATTTTGGCATTAAAATCAGCCAATTTAGAGACAATAAATATGAGAAAAACTGCATTTGTCTTTTGTTCGGGGTTTTGTTTGGAATTCAGGATCTAAAATTCATATTTTAAAGGTTGGTCCTCAGCACTCTGCCCACTGCCATCCCTTCAGTTTACTATTCTTCCTTTCACACTGAGACACTCAACAGGAATAAAAAAAAGAGCATCATTTATTCATTGCTATTCCTACTAGTGAGGCAAGTGAGGCACTTATCTCCTGCAAATCTGTCACATGAATAACGCATCAGCAGATAAAGACGGTGATTCTGATCACCTCTTAGCAGGTAGAGTACGATGCTCAGGAATGCACAGACCAGACTACCACAGAGAAATCGCTTAATTGGAGCCCCGTGAAGGATATTTGACTGTATAAATGTCAGTGACTTTTTATAGGGTGGATGTTAAGACCTCCACTCCACGGGTGTAAAAAGACAGACTGCATTCATATCCAGGGGTTAGCTGAAAAACCTCGACATTTTGGCCAAATTCTTCCAATGAAAATAGACAGCTTGTAAAAGTTGGTGGAGGTACAGAAATTGAGGCAAAATGTATGCAAGCTGAACAACTGTCTGGAGATAGAGTTTATAGCACATAAAGAGAGACAGAAGAGGAGAAAGGAGATAAAGGGAAGAGAGAAACGGCTCAGTGGCTTAAAAAATCACTTGTGGGGGGGAAACGGGGTCATACTGCTCTGCAGCTGAAGACCTGTCTTCGGGCCATTTCACACGATGGCATAAATGTGTTCAATGGTGCCGTTTTTAACATCAAAATATCGCTGTCAAATTCATTGTGACACAGTGGCAAGTGCAATTACTGTAAACAAGTTACCAGAGCTGTGACAACTGATAGCTTGGTTCTCATGGGAGATGTATTGCTGGTGCAAAGGACTGTGAACAAATTCATTTAAAAGGAATAGTTTGACATTTTGGAAAATACGCTTATTTGATGACAACATTAACACTGCTCGTTTGTCTGTACGGTAAATATGAAGTTTGTGATGCGGTTAGCCTAGATTAGCACGAATACTTCCAACAGGGAGAGACAATCTGGCCCTGTGCAAACATGGCTAATAAATGTTGATAAGTGTTTGCCATAGTCCAAGGAGATGTCCTTAAATGTAAAATAAATAAACAGTCCACAACCCAAAAAAGTTAATTATCATAAAGGACTAAATGTTAGACTAAAATTTGAGCTGGTGGAATCAGAGAATCTGTGAATTTTCTTCTTAAAAATAGATTCAAAACAATTATTCAATTAGTAAAATTATTGGCGATTAATTGAATAGTTGGCAACTAATCAATCAATCGTTGAAGCTAAGTCCAAAGGTAACAAAATTCCTCAGCGGCACATCTCACTATCTCGCTATCTTGTTAGCTCTTGCTCTTTATTTAATGCACAGATGTGAGAGTGGTATTCATTATCTCATCTAACTCTTGACAATAAAGTGAATAAGCACACTGCCCAAAACGTCCACCTATTCCTTTATCATTTTCCCTGATGTGGTTAATGTTTCTGCTACACAGATATCTATAAGACCTTTAGATACCATCCTTTTATTTCCTGCTTTCTCAGCTCTTATAGACATGTTTCTGTTTTCAAAGCAGGAAACACATATCCCAATCTACCGTACAGATATCCTGTATGCTCAGGCTGATGCCGCCACCCTTAAACCTCTGGACGCTATGTCCACAGAGCCATTCCATTCAGACAGCTTTCACACTCACAGCTGTGAGTTATATGAAAAGGTCGGACGGTCGTCGCTAGCATCGCGATGGCACCGGCATACCTGAGTCTTCATTTATAAAGCCTCGCTATCTAAGTTGCCGAGTTAATTAACGTCTTCCGTTGAGCTCAGGGCTAATAACCATGACACCAGATCACAGAGCAGGCTGGATTTAAAGGTTCCTCATACAAACTGAACTGGGGAAGAACTGCAGCACAGCTTAAAAGTGAGATACACTTATTACTTGCTGCTATTCTTCCGGATATTTGTGATTATTATAAGTAGTATGTCTAAGTGGATTTCAAGGAGATCTTAGGGAAAAAATGTCCTTCAATCACTTTAGTGTACATCATTTTGCTCAAGTATTGAATACCACCTACCACTACTCTACAGACACAGCACATTTATTGCATTTATTTATTAAATTGAATGCCCAATGCTATTTAAGTAGATTTTACAGACAAGTAGAGTACAGGTACATCTGAGCTGAACCAGCACAGGTCCTGATACTACACAAGCTCTGGTCACATCAGCAGCGTGAGTAAAGTTAAGGACTGCCTGTCTTTTTCCATCTCTGTCTTCTTCCATCCCTCAATCTTGAGTCAGCCTTTCTGCCTCCTGGGGCCATCTGAGGTCAGTGTTGTCACTTTCTTTCAGTTGCTTATGTAAGTCACGCTGTGGCAGTCAGGAACTTCCTGTTGGCCCTGGGGCCCACAAACAAAGCTGAAGCAGTTAGTACTGCCTGGTTCATTATCAGCTGAAATGTATACATAGTCTACACAAGAGACGGTGGAGCACGGAGAGGAGACGAGGAGAGTTAAAGGCAGACAGCAGAAGACGAAAAGGACAAAGAGGTAATGAGAGGGGATAGTTCACGAGAAGAGAAAAGAAGCAAGATGAAGGCGAGAGAAAAAAAAAAGTTATGGGAGGATGGGAAAGATGAGTGGGAGACAAAGGTTTGAAAGAAGAGATAAATAGAAATATGAAAAGGATGAGGTAAACTGAGGAGAAAGGGCATTTGGAGTGACGGCCCCGTGAGGAAAAAATAGGGAAAAAAACTGGATGATAAAGAGAAGGGGAAAAACTGAGGCGAGGAAAATGATAAGGCTCCGGACCATTTGTTATCTTGTGAGTTGTTCCAATGTTCCTGCAATCACAAAAGATGGATATGATGAATTATACAAGTCTAACCTTTGACCTCAGCATTTATATCACCCCTTGTTTCAGGCCCAAACACGAAAATACAGCAGAAAATTGAGCGTGGGGGCTTTAGCTGCAAGATACAGTTGAAGAAAACAATGTCAAAACATTTAGGAGATGAAATTTATTATAAAGCTCTTTGGGGGCATGTGTCATAACCCACTGAGGATAGCAGTTTCTTACTTGTGGGAGAAAAAAGATAAGAAAGTGTGTCCTATACTATCATCTGTGCTATCCACTGGTTTGGGCAAGAATTTAGCATTAAAGTAACTCATCTCAAGCAACTATTTAAATCACTAAAACTAGATTTGAAGTAACAAAGCACAAAAATTCACTTCTGATAAATAATTTAAAGGTTTTTTTTCTATGTTAAGCGGCCAATGATCACAGTGGAAGCCCGCAGCGGCAGCAGAGTGCCAGGAAGACGGCACTCTCCTTAGGATAGGTCAAGGTTGCAGCTGATTAGATAGTGTAGCTGAGCAGGAAAGAAAAAAAAAGAAGAGAAATGAAGAAGGAAGATTGAGTGGAAGAGGTGGAGGAGGTAGAGTCACTGGAGATTTATGATCAGACGTAGCTCTCTCTGTCTTTCCCCACAGGGGTTGCTGTAAAGTAAACAGGGGTTGTGATTAGAAACCAGAAACCTCAACCTGCTCTTTCTCCATAATTTACCGGCTGCCTGCACATGCCTGCGCTGCTACAGCCCGTCTGCTGGCGGGGGGCACACATGACGTGGGAATACAGGTTTTCAGATATTAAACACACACACACACACAGATAAACACACACTGGCCCACAAATCAGATATGGGGCCCTGGACACTGCTGTTCAATTGTGGTAATAGCTCAGGTTGTCAGCGCAGGCCTCCAGGGGGCTGTAACCCTCTCTGCTTCCTCACTGTTTAACTAAGCGCCCGTGGTTCGCTCAATACATGACATTTGACATGAGCTACAAGAGTGACCAGCACTTGTTGACTTCACTATTCTTCAAACCCTTACATAAGTTTTCCCTCAGCTTTCGGATTATCGCTTTCTTGTCTATTTTTGTCCAGTACAGGCAAATTACCAGCGCTATCAAGGGACCAATTTTTCTCTCCGCAGTCAGGAAGTCTTTCGAAAACACAACATCCTCTGCGACTTTAACACCATATCAACATCTTGAACTAGCGAAACCCCACAAACAAAGCTATTGCAAACGCTAACTGCTCCTCTTGTCGCCCAGCAGAGATGAACAATTCCTAACTCCTCCGCGCTATGACTCGGAAGACACTTCTTTTCAGAAAACACAGCTGCCACTGTGACTCCGGTTATTCCGTTGCTGTTGTTTTGCCATCCGAGTCAAAGCAAGCATAAGCACTCTCTTTGTCCCCAAGGACCTCAAATGTTTCCTATTGTTCAGCTCCCACAATTACCCGAGTGGCTGACACCGCACTTTCAGCGTTGGTCTTGGAAAATCTTGTGCTGCATGGGAACGTGAATGCAAAGAGGTGTCAACTGTGAAGGCAGGGATGTTTGGTGGCTCAGTGCACTGGGAACATTTAAAGCAGTGGTTCCCAACCTGTTGTCTGACGTACTGCCACAGCCCTGTGAGATAACCTCAAGTACCCAGTGTTCTTTTAAATGTGTTCATTTGGAATGATTTTAAACTTAATGTTTTTTAACACTATTAATTACATAAAAGTGGATAATGTTATAAGATATATTTCGTACAATTGAACTATCATTGATCAAGTCAGTTTGGACAAGTTTGCCTTTGAAATACTACCACCTGAAATGGTGGAGGCTGGAACCATTTGTCCATTACTTTAGATTTAAAGGTGTGTGAATTTAGTGGCACCCTAGCAAAACAGACTTAGCAGAAATTAAATATAATATTCATATGTTTCCTTTATTAGTGTATAATCACCTGGAAAGAAGAATGATGGTGTTTTTGTTACCTTAGAATGAACCATTTATATCTACATCGCAAAGCCTGCCAATGTAGTTTCTACAGTAGCCCAGAACAGACAAACCAAACATTGGCTCTAGAGAAGGCTTTTCATGTTTTTCACAAGTTTCACAGCCATCGTTCTCAAGGTTTTGAAACCCACTTGGAAGAGGAGGGTGAAGAGTGGGGGATTGAATTTATAGAGTTGGTTGCAATCTACAACTTCACCACTAGATGTCACTAAATCGTACACACTGCACCTTTAAATGTTTATCCAATACTTTCAACTACTGCATGTATACAAACTATTTCTACTGTTCAACGACTATTTTTAGCTAGCCATTTTAACCATTTATCTAAAACTGTTCAAATGTATCTGCTAATTAGTTTTCATGCATTCATAATCACAACAATTAGGTGAAACAGCAACTAAATACATGGATGAATATCTTTTTAAGTCCTAATTTATCTTACTACTTCAAAATATTTCCAAATGCAGGAGTACCTTGCGGGGTGCAGGTACCCCTGAATGGGAATCATTGATTGTCTGTTGAGTTTTTTGTCTCACTAGTTCATTAATTTGTGTGATCCAGAGAGAAAATGAAGCTAGTGACACTGGTATTTCACTGTCCCTGACATTGGCTGGAGAGCAGGAAGAGGAAAAGGAAGGAAATCAGCTGTTATCCACTAGCCCGGGTGAAGTTAACAATACTGATGGTGGATGTTGTTTCTCTGAGCCAGTATGCCATCAGAAATCAGAACAACCTTGACCCTGACGCAAGTTGGAGATATGTGAAGTGAGAAGGAAAAGCAGAGAGTCCAGACAGGGAGCAGAGACGGTGAAACAGAGTGTGAGTCAATGAGAGCACTGGTTGTCCAGGAGTGCCGTGCTGTACACTGACAAGCTGCCAGAGGATCTCAGCCCAGTGGTTCAGTGCCTGGCTCAGAGGGCCCCCGGGCAGATGGAGCTCTGCTGGCTGTCAAATCGGAGCTGTGTGCCTAACCTGACAGAGTGACCATTGTGAAGAAAGCAGCCAAACTACAATAGCTGCATTCTACTTGCTTTGCTTTCACACTCTCTCTATTTCCAGCATACCCTCACAGGACAAAACTGAAATGCACACCATGTGCCATTGGGTGCATTTCACCAAACTACCTTACAGTAATACAAGTATGAACAAAAATATTTTCAGAGTTAAAACTTCTACTCTTTTCATAACCAAATTGGAGGGAAAATGTTAGTGCCAGCACCAATATCCAGTAATATGACTAGAGAACTAAACAGCAGTCTATGTAAAGTATGCTAATTTTAGAAATGAAGGAATAACCTTTTCATTGTTATTTCTTCTTTTAAAAGTTACCTAGTTGGATTTAAATCTGAATCTGATCTATAATGTTATCGGATGTTGGAAAAAAGGTTTATTTATATGAATAAAATTGGGATCACAGGTGTAAAGCAGTCCTATATATACCTATATTTTTATTATGAGCGGACAAGAAACATACAATTAAGTTGTATGTGTATATTATCTGGTCAGGATGGTTTCCATTGTCTTCCATGATATTAAGCTGGGATGGATTTCATGTTCTCATTACATATACTTTTCTGACTCTTTATTAATGTGTGATATTCTGAAAAAATATCATGATGAGCAGCAATGGAAATGCAATGAACCCACTGTAGGTGTAGTAAACTCCAGTGTTAATCAAAGCCCTCAACAATCCAACCCTCCAAAGCCTCAGTACCATCCAACATCCATTGAGTTAAACTATCTTATAGACAAATACTCTATTGTTCCACTTGCTCCTCTCCCTCCTCTCTTCCTCCATCTCCTCTCTCTTTGTCTCTTTCTCCATCTCTCTGTGCCCCTTGCTCCAGGCTGTTGACATTGGTTGAGCAACATTTGTGCTGTTGAATCCATTACACTTAATTCTCACAAGCTTGTCAGAGAACAAAACCCCGGCTGATGGGAGCAACATATGTACACTGGAGTAATTATTTATTTACCGAAACTGCTACAGACTGAAATTCTTTGTGTGGAACGCTGCCAAGGATCCAAATATTGGCCGTTCCTGTGGACTTGAGGTAAATAAACCAGCAGAAAGGAGGGAGAAAATACTACCAAGGAAAGGACATCCTTTATTTTTGTCATGTTTATCTCCGTGCAGCACCTGTGAGCAAGACAGGGATCTATGTACATTTTCATTGTGATCATTAATCATTAATAATGCATTTGCAAGCAGCGGTGTGCGCACATGTGTGCATTTGCAAGTCTGCATATACTCTTTTGCAGCTGTGCCTATGGACAGCACAAACAACAAACAGTTATGTTTCTTAACCACAAAAAACTTTGTGTACTCAGCTTGTATGAGTAGGCTAGACAGAATTTCTAATGAAGCAACACAACCCAAAACATTAAAAAAATATACAGCAACTCTGATAAACTAAACTTGTGGAGTACCACTTTGGACTTTCCTTTAGTTATTAATATTCTCTGGTAAATTCAGTATAGGGATGACTCACTAACCCCCTTTTTATTTCAATAAATCTTCAACTCAGCTTGTTAGTAACAGTAATTATTTTTTTATTTCTTCTCGTAGAGTAAAGGAAAATGTTTACTGCTTGTTCACAGTTGCCAACTCGCATTTCTCCCGTCAATGCTTTCTAGAGTAGAAGAAATACGAATAATGAAAGAAGTAGAAGTTGCAGTTAGTCTGGTTCAACTGTTTTCAGCACTTCAATTTCAACTGAAATTTCAACTATTTTAACCACTTACAAGTCAACAGTTCGACTGCTGGTTACACCACCAAAACTAACTTTTTGCCTTAATTGACCTATCCTCACCTGACATTTCTCGTTTCAGTGATGATACTTTGGCTAACACTTCAAATCCTTTCAGGCACCAGGTTGCCTCTTCTGAACAACAACTACCCTCCCATAACTTCTAATGTTTGTAGTGTACTCTGCTGCTTTCAGTGCTTACACTTCAGCTGACACTTAAACTGATATTATCTTTTAGTTCATACAACTTCAACTGACACATCCCCTTTTACTTCAAATGATACTTCAATCTGACTCAGTGCTGACACTTAAACTGACACTTCAACTTCTTTCAGCACCTTTTTAAAAAACATTTTAACTGTCACTTTAACTTCTTCCAGTCTTTGCATTTCTATATTCTATGTAGTAATCGACATCTGGATCAAGATTTTCTCCCAGGATGCAGAACTACAAATCAGATACTGGGCTGACTAATACTGCCTCGATGCATGTGCTTCAGAGTTTCTAGCCCAAGGTCTTAATGTAAAGTAGGTTACGAGTGGCTGCCTGGGTGTGTAGCAAACACTTCTTCCTTTAATGATCCAAATAGTAACAAACACTGAGATTTCACTGAGGTATGAGCTGCTTGGTTTGCTAAAGCATCCTTAAATATTTAAGAAGAAAAAGAAAAAAAGGTCCCTTAGAAATGTAAAATGTTGATAACATGGCTATCACCAGCTTTGAATACAAAAAAATGGGCATATGTTACACATCACAAGAGACATAAGTGATATTCCTTAACGAGTGTTAAAATGTGTGTGTCAGAAGGAGGTGTACCCTGGCAGGGTTGTTTACACTTTTTGTTTGCTAAGGATTATGGGTACGAGGTTATGAGAGCATCTGACTGACTAGTGGGAGGGCAAGCCTCCCCAGGTGCATGATTTGTGTGTGCGCGCATTTGTGTTCTCCTGTGTGTGTGCGTGTATGCATGTGTGTGCTTGTGTGTGGGGGCGGAAGAGAGTACTGCCGCCCACGTGGAAGTTAATGCTGCTGTCAGTAGGCGGCCGTCTATTTCTAGTGGCAGCCTGGTGGGCAGGAACGCATGGTGATGTCTCTGCTTTCTTTCTATCCGCTTGATTTTCTTTGTGGAAGTGTGAAAGCAATACTAAACTGCAAATCCCTTATGCTTCTCGAAAGTGATATATTCATAATTGGAAATTTAACTAATATGGTTACATAACCGCCGAAGACTTCTTCTCACTAAATAAACAATGTATTACAGGCGCTTATCTACTGTGGCACATTCAAAAGCGAGTATCATTACATTTATTGTGATGGAAATTACCAACAGCATGACTGAGACACTTAGTAGTCTTTATCTGTGTTATTCTAATATTACCTAAAAATCAAGACCACATTTCTTATAAACTCTGTGGCTTCTTGCCATGAAAAGCATCGCCTCCTGAACCTCACTTCTTCCTGATGCTAGCTTTTTTGGCTTTTGTTAAGAGCTTACACACTGGGGTTTTTTTTCTTCTTCCATGAGTCTTTAACTCCTGTCAGCCAATGCTGCCAAGTCCTGAAAACAGCTCCCAATTTGTACCATGAAGTAGTTTTTACTTCTTACTTTATTTATTGGCTGTATAACCATCAGAATTTCCAACACAGATACAAGCTGCTAGGTTTTTCAGTACTATTCACTATTAATACTGATTTCTTCAAAAGGGGTAGGTTTGGTTTCAGAATGATGGATGGACACAATGAACCAAAAAAAATTTAACCAGAGATTTTTTTTTAAACACTTAAAGTTTTTCAATACTATTACCTACTTTTACTTACATTTATCTACTACATCTAACATATAGAATTACAACTCTATCCCTACTTGAACATTGATAGAGACTGTTGTATTTGGTTGATTTTTGTTGTTCTGTCAGGCCATGTGCAGCCACAACAACCTCAATAAATCACATTATATGTAACCTGAGAGACAAAGCCCAGGGCAAAAATGCACACTAAGCTATATGTATTACAGTACATCATATATCACACATATGCATTGTACTGTATAATATAGGTATTGCATTTTATAGAACTGCAATAGTACAGTAGGTCTGTAGGTCTACAGTAAGTCTGAGACCACTTTCCCAGAATGGTCTAGTTCATCATTTTGAACTGGATAATGGACTATGATTTATTATATTGCACTGTATCATATCATAGTGTTACATCATCTAATGTCAACTGTCATACTGCATCCTTGAAATAAATTGCCAACAAGCTGGGGAGTTCTTCGAGCACCCTTGAAGTGTTTGTGTATGTGTGTAGCTTCTGTGCTATTGTACAGCCTGTGTCCTTCCACAAAGTCCTCTCCAGTAACTCAACCATCAATACTGTTCCTACTGCTTGCCCAAATGTAGCCATGCTGAACGTCCTCAGGTTTCTCACATACACATTCTTCCAGTAAAAGATAGAGATCTGTTGCTGTAGTAAGAAAAAAACATCAGAACCTCCCCCATTTATTTTCTCTAGGAGATAGAGAGAGCCAGCGGTGGGGGAGGGTGGGATAGAGGGACAAAGAAAGAGACAGAAGGACAAAGATAAGATTGAAGATATTTAAAGAACTCGAAGAATGATGAAAGAAGGTTTTCTGAAAAGCTGAACAACCTTGAAAGATGTAAGTGTGATTTCACTTTTCTGGATTACCCTTTAATTAAGCAACGGTATGAAGAGAAAAACCACAAGACGAGATATATGTTGTACTCATTTCAGTATTTGAACCAATGGGTTTGTGACATTAAAAAAATACCAGTCTAATATATGACCAATAAGGCAAATGTATTTTCTATGCAGATGACATGCTTCTTTATCACTACAGAAGGGTTTCTCGATTATTGGTGTAATAGTGTTCTTGCAACAGGACAAAAAAATCAAACAAAAACGAGGAGAAAACAATTACTAAAAAGATCAAGCTTAAAGGGAAATTCCGTATCAGTTCATACAGCAGGGAATCCAACATATAGCCAACTTTACAGAGAATGTTACACAATATTTCTTAGTAAACTCAAACAGTAGATAAAACATCCTTTCGTACCATTTAAAATTCAATTAAAATCCAAATTCCACAGAACAATTAATGGGCTTCACACTAATATCACTTATGCAGAAGCAATGTCTGTTTTCCTCATAATTTGACAGCGTTGTCTGGTTCCAGGACAGATGGACAGTTACAAAATAATGTACTTAACAATGCACTAGAGAGCAGAGGAGATAATGTTGAGACAAAATGCACTTATACTGGATGACGCTGCAATGCTCTCTGCAAATGGACTGTAAGTGCCAAGTCCAGTCAATCGCAGAATGTTTAGTCGAGGGTGAGATATCGGAATTTCTCTGTATACTTAAAGGTCCAAAGAAAAACTCTGCATCCTTTAGCCCCTAATATCCAAAAAGGTGTGGAGCCAAGTCAAAAATAGTGGCATTACCTCTCAGCACTATCAAGGCCTTTCCTGCTAAAAAAAGAAAGTAGGCACAGAAGTCCTCTCTTGGCACCAGCCACAGGACAGGAAGGTGACGGTCACTTAGAAATGCAGACCAAATTATTACTAAGAAAAACAAATATACATCACTTTCTGAAATGGAATGACATATCCAAACACAAACTGGAATAACACACAGCTGCAGACTTAACTGACCAAAATACATGATAAGAAACCTAAAAAAAGACCACGACAATGCACAGACTTTAGCGCGACCATACTCTGAAAGCAGACAAACAAAACTTGCTCTCCAGACAAACTAAACTTCCTAAAACTTTGTCCAAACAACATGCAGAGACATTCTTTTTGGAAACATTTGGAAAAATATACAATGTAATTCCAATGTCTGGACAACAAAGATAAATGACTCTTCAATCTGGGCTACTGCTGGCTGTTAAAATATCTTACTGCCAGCCACAAAAAAATGGACAAGCAGCAGGAAATATCACCTAGTGAATCAAGCAATATAATTTGTTTCTCCTATTCTTCCTTATTACTTTTTCACACATTAAAATATTCCAGCAGATCTGAATCAGTTTTGGGTTGTTTTTTTATTCTCTATCTTTTGCCAGTTGCTTTTGTAATCATTATTATTTTATCAGTGCTTGAACAGTGCTTTGGCACCACATCAAAATGCTAACAAGAAGCCACTGAATGAAGAAATGAAGAAAGTGGGAGAAAGAATGACAAGGGAGAGCACAACAGAAAAAGAGAAACAGGGTGGAAAAGACCGAATCCGCTGCTTCCTCTTCATCACCCAGTAGGAGAAGCAACCTAAAAATAAACCTGCCACCATATGCTCTTCGACTCCTCAATCTCGCTTCCTTTCTCCTCTCTTTTACTCTCCCCTGCTTTAACATCTCAAATTTTCTCTCTTCTTCTCTAATTTTCCTAGATTGTCTTGTCTTTTACAATTCCCCCCAGACCGAGGCAGCTGGGCACCACATGACAATGGCTGCTCGCTGCTTAGAAGCCCAAGATTGATCTTTCATTGTCTTCTGGTACAAACACCCAAAATGATGGCCACTTCCAATATACAATCAAGTTACAGGACTGGACGCCGATGATAAACCGCTCTGTCGATCGACGCCAGGCTGCCCAGCTTTCTCCTCCGCAGAGCAACAACCATCAATCAATCAGCTGATCAATGTAGAGCCCCTCCTGACAACTCCTCCCTCAGCCAATCATCACTTTGTTATTGAATGCCCCGCCAACCCGGCCCCTGTTATCCAATCCCGATACCTGCATACGTACATTCTTGTCCTATTTTTTCTCCTTGTGATGATGTGTTTTTCTAACCTCTTTGGTTCATTTTGGGGGCAAAGGGGGAAGAAAATAATAAAGCCCAGGAATCTCTCATTTCCTGTGTGTAGGTCTAGCTCGCATGCTGTGTTATGTTACATACTTTTCACTTCTACTACTGGAGGTCCTTGAAGGCATACCAGGCCTTATAAGTCACCCTCGGGTGAAGCTGGGTGTTTGTGCTTCAGTCATGGTATGCAGCTGTGGTGATGAAACTTTTTTTCTGGTGCCAAGCTCTTTTTTTTGAAAATCAAATCAGCATCAGTATGGCTGAAAGTCAAATTGGAATCTGTCTTATCTACAAAGAAAAAAAAAACAGAGATGACCTTGTGATGAAGCTTGGATGAGCGTCTCTTTGTTCGCCTTTTCCAGAAATGGAAAACTGTCAAACAAAAACCCTGTCTGCAAGCGCACTCCCATTCAAAGTGGTCGTGACACGTTGAGATCTAATGAAAAGACAATCTAATCATCTCAATCTCCAACTCCAGCTTCTCTTCTTCTTATCCTGCGTTCACGCTAAATCCTTTCGCAATCCTTTCCTATCTACCCCTTCAGCGCTCTGCTTCTGCATCCCTTTTTCTTTTTTTCTTCCTTTGTTGAAACATTTTCCATGAGGTTTCATCCAATCATGTTTCATCTTTTTACTATCCTTGCATGAATATCCAATCCAACTTCGGCCCTCCTTCATTGCAATCTTGAGCTTATTCCACTATGCATCTATCTATCCCTCATCTATCGTCTCTAAAACCAAGAAGGCTAGAAATGTAGGGCAGCTGTAGGAGCTTCAGGATCACTTCTCTCTGTTTTGCCCCCAGGGATGTCCCACTCTCAATGGGAATATTGGCTGATTACCAACCCCCACGCACTCCTTCCATGGCTCTGCTGTTGTCTCTCACTGTGCATTATCCGGGCTAAAATAATGCTAGCGGCTATCACTGTGCAATCCCTAACACAATAACGGGAATTTTCACAGTTAAAGATAAAAATGAGGCCGACTACTAGAATCCAAGGACAGAGCACTCAATCGATGTGTTTTCTCCACAAACATGTTATTTCTTTTCATAATGCCACTTTGTCCATCTTAGACAGCCCAAGAGAGACAGGCAACGCTAGAAGAGAATGCCAGGGAAGTCAGTCCAAGGTGCCTACAGGTTTGAGATTACATAACAGTGTTGTTTTCTACCTCCTGGATGGATACAGAAAACAAACTATTGGAAAATCATCCTGGATTGTTGCTGAATTTTGTAAAAATCAAGAAGGATGCTGATATTTCTTGTGTACAGCATCTACATACATGTCAAGTGGAAACCCACATCTGCCAGCTGCCATGTTTCACACAGTATATCCACTTTCTGCCAGTTGGATGTGTATTTGTTCCTCCACTTTGTTAACAAGACCACTCTGATATGAACAGGTTTCGATTACGACGCAACACAACCCACGAACAGCTTCTTCAAGCCAAAACTGGAGCTCTAATCCACTGTTGGAAATGTTAGTACATTTAAATATTGCTTAAACCAAATCCTTTCCTTTGACTGCAAACCACATTGTTTTATAAAGCAGCAGCAGCACAAGAGAATAGAAAGAGGGAGGCTGGAAATGTGTAAATCCGTCTGTTAGTCTTCATAAAAAAAGGATTTCTCCAAACCTCTGTCAAACACACTTTACTTGCTGGAGCTCTGAACTCTTTTCAGGCACGATACGCTGTGTAGAAAAAGGTTTTGGCACTTGGTGTGGGGTTTGGCACGTGTGTGTCTTTGCGGTGTCATCATTGGTGTCCACTGTCAACCGTAGCATTTGCTACCACACACAGCACAGAGGAGAGTGTTTAGTGTGAAACGGAGGGGATAAAAAAGCCTGTGCTGATCCTTCTTGAATTTCAAGGCTGCTGCCTGCGAGGACTGCTGCATTTTACAGGTGTGGATACTAATTCTTGACGCAATTACTCAGACAGATGATGAAATGCACACTTAAAGACAGACTTGCCTTGAAGGTGCTATTCTGGTGTTGCACTTAGTTGTACAAATGAAAAGTGAAGGTTTTTTTTTAAACAGTTGCAGATATATGTTGTGTCACTTGACTCATTTCAGCTGTATGTGCATTCAAATACTCATACTATGTTGACAGTTGCATCAAATAGGCTGGTTAACGTAGACGTATGATCAAACTGGACGTGACATCAAATCAAAATATCAAAAGTCAGATCACCAATAGACAGGTGCTCATATTGACCTCAACTTTTCGAAGCACTTGTCATTCAGACAAGTAAATTTGCCTTTCACTTGTCCAGGCACAAAAGTCAAGAAATAAAAAGTGTGTATTCTGTTATTAGTTCAGTTATAAAATCATAGTGCATCATGTAGCATTCCTCCTGCCCGGCTGCTCACAGCACTGTCAGCTGATGAGTCAGGCACACTGGGCGGTAGAGGAGGTTATACCAGCCTCTACTTCAAAAGTAGGTTAGCCAGCCTTGCTATTTTATTATAATAAAAAAGCAAGGCTAATGTAAAAGGTATTTACATTGATCAAGGTTAAACATGAGATATAATATTACAATAAGGTTTCTTATGAGTTAGGCCTGAAAAAATTGCAAATGTCATTATTATGTATTGGTCAAAGCAATTTCTATAAAATGTAAATCTACAGTACTTATTGAGTGCCAGGTTTTCAAAGTGAATGGGCTGTTAGGTAGCATGATGGTTTCTCTAATTTATTGTTGCTAACTTCAAAGCTAACCCACCTCACATTCATCAGGTGGCAAGAAGGACACAGAAGCTTGGTTTGGGTGTTGAGGAGGACAAATAGCTTAAACTGTACACACACTCTGCACTGCTACGTTCACAGCTGTTAACTTCATAATGTCTGCTCCAGTCATCAGCCTTACTGTCACACACACACATTTTCTCTCTCTCTGTCTCTCTCTTTCTCTCTCTTACAGCCTACGCACTCTACGCTATCCCACTCTGAGTTGGATGTACTGTGGGAAAAACATTGGTTTAAAATCAGTATTCTGAATATATTCATTTAACTAAATAGCTCAGTCATGAGGGGCACATAACATGAAGAAAAACTACTTTTAACTTGTCCAGTGGGGCAGACAAGCCCCAAAGTCGAGACCTTATTTGGATACTGATTTTGAATACTTGGCCAAGATGACAATATCTACTGTATATTACTGGCTAGATGAAGGTGATGAAATACTTATTCTTGACCTTTCTTGATGCTTTTTACCCCCACAGTGTGTTTTTAAATGTGCAGACATCCCATCACTTCCTCGTCTGTGATAAAAGCCTCAAATCAAACATGTACAGACAGTGACTGCCGTATCCTGTATACCCAAGTCTCTCATCAAATGCCATTAGCTAATCCTAATAAGATCCTCATTCTGCTGTGTGTGCTAAAAACAACCATCCCACTGAATGTAACTTTTGAGTAATCCTCTATTCTCACATGCCTGAAATGCACCATGAGTGAAGGTGCAGACAAAACTGTGTGTGTGTGTGTGTGACAGAGAGACAGAGAGAGAGAGAGAGAGAGAAAGAGAGAGAGAGAGAAAGATGTGTGTGTCTTTTAACACGTGTATGTGTGTATGTGAGTATTTATCTCCACACAGACAGGGATTAATCCTCCAGTGTGCGTCAGTGACGTCATCATCCAAAACAACAACAATAACATCGACGGTGCCATGCTGCCAACGGTCGCCGTGACGACTGATCCATCTCGACAACAGTGTAGGGGATTAGGTATGACAGGCACGGGCAGCTTACTGGACAGGGGCTCATCTCCCGTGTGTGTGTGTGTGTGTGTGTGTGTGTGTGTGTGTGTGTGTGTGTGTGTGTGTGTGTGTTTAGTAAGTTTTAAAACTGAATAAAAAACGAGGGAGAAAAGAAAAGCCAGACATCATATGCTGTATCCGGGCTAAAATTACATCATCCCCAGCTGTTCTCTGCAAAGCAAGGAGCTGACTGCATGGGAGACAGACGAGGTGATGGATGGATGCATCACAAATCCTAAAAACAAGTTGAATTGGGAGAGATTTTGAAAAGATATCTAGCCTAAAATGAACATGTGATGTACATGCATGTTTTCATTCAAATGCTGACAGAAAATAGACATAACGAGCCTTCATCTTTGCTCATGTGGGAGATGGGATGTCTAACTGTCAGCCAAGTGGAATCACATATGGCTAATGGGCATGTTAAGGCATTTCAAGGCATGTTTTTCATCATCCAAACTGTGTCCTCCTACCTGTCAGTGCTCAGTGAGGCGCCTGGCTCTTTAACTGCACTCCATCAACTCCAAATAGAAACATTAGATTGGAAAAGAGTGCCATCATAATGAAAAAGCATCAGTCTGTTACTCCTTTTAGAGCTGCTTTTAAACAATTTATGGCAAAACCTGTCAACTTTTAGTGGAATTGTTGGGGTTAGTAGAAATGCTGGCTAGTTTTTTCAAGTCAAATTCCTGTTTGGTGAATTTTGAGGAATTGTGACGAATTTCCACAGATGACCATCTTGACAGTGCTGAGCTTTGAGATGAGTCCAAACTGCAGGAAATAATCATGGTTTATTGATCATTATGAGACAAGATTTAAAGTGCAAGAACCAAGTGTCCTGTTAGTGATCAAACCACAGCATCATTTCAATGCTAAAGCTGGCAAATAAAACATTACAGAGTTTAATGTGTGCGTTAAAAGGAAATCAGTGATCCAAAAATATCAATATCATATCACAGGACACTGTGTCATCACAAAACCAGCTGATCAATGCCACACTGGTTGCAACTGCAAACAGCAAACACATGGCAATGTTTAATTATGAGTTGTGACAATAGTAATACCTACTGTGTATTATCTTACAGGGTTTTAGTTTCAGCTTGCCAAAAATCTACACAATGCTAAGAGGTTTTTGCTACAGTGCCAAGAAGAAGAAGGGGAAAAAAAGCAATCTGACAGGAATACAAAGTGCCTGATATTTGTACCTTTTTTTTTTCTTGGCATAAGAATTGTGAAATTTGAAGATGTTCAATATCTCAGCACAAAATATGGGCTGCTTCACGCTGTATGAGCTTTCAGAGATGCATCTTGGTGTATCACTAGTCATCATGCAGGAATAAGATGCCCCCCCCCCACCACCACAGCAAGCAGTCAGCATTCAGCCAGTGCATGCTCATATTTGGCAAGAAAGCCAGCTGGACAGTGCGAAATAGAACTGCATGCATTATGGGATGTTTTCACAGAAGTGTGGGCCGCAGCAGGACTGTATTAATATTGCATTGAGGGGTAGAAAGAGTGTGTGTGCCTGTATGTGTGTGTGTGTGTGTGTGTGTGTTTTGAAGAGAGTGAATCATAGCCTTCAATGACAGCTGCTTCTCCTTCCCCCAAGGCGTGACAGTGGGGGACGACAACACTGTGTGTGTGTGTGTGTGTGTGTGTGTGTGTGTGTGTGTGTGTGTGTGTGTGTGTGTGTGTATTTGTGCCCCCCCCCCAGGAGTGGATCTTCACCTGCACATGCGTGTCTAAATAATATCTTATGGTTTTTACGAGTGGATCATGTGGGTGAGTGTGCCGAAATAAAAACAGTAGCATCAATACTTGGCTTGAGGTTATCGTTATCGCTTTCATTGTGTTATTCAACTTGCGGGAGTGATTCTAGTCAATTCGATCAAACTACGCATCCTCAAACGCCTTAAATATAACCGTTCACAACGCATTATCTAAGCCTACTAAAGCCCCTCCGCTCCTACTTAAAATTCAGTCTTCGACAGCAAGTTCCTCACTTCTATTTCCGACGCATAGTGCTCAACAGCTCCCACTCATCTCCTCTGCTCTCCTCTCTCCCCTTTCCTCTTCAAATGTTTTCTTTACTTCTCGCTATGCTGCCTTCTCAGTCTTTCCCTCTCCATCTGTCTCTCTTGTGAGCTCTTGAACCTCCAATATTTGTCTAGAGATACTCTGCCATTCTCTCTCATCCTCTCTTTCTCTCTGATATCTCTGCTGCTTTCCTGCTAGTAGCTCTGCTTTCTGCCTCGTCTTTTTTGTCTCATTTGTGTCCTCCGTTTCATCAGGAGCCCCTCGCTCACTCATCTCGGTCACTGTTTTGACTCATGACTCAGTAGTCATCGTGACTCCTGCTTGAGCTGTCTTTGTGGTCCGCGGGGTAAGCTTGTCCCTTCTATTTAATTAGGAATTCAAAGGGGAACGCTGAACACAACCATCCTTTAGATTCTGATATACAAATGTTGTCCTGCTGAGACAAGCGCCCAGTCAAGAACCAAGCATTTATTTAATGTTTGCGGCTTGTTTTGATTGTCTTTTCTCTCATTTAAATGTACACAGTGTTTTCTTTCTTTCTCCATCTCTTTCTCCATCTACTCACTTGCAAGGCCCTTTCATCAGCACAGTAAAAAGTTGAACAGGGTTCAGAGGTCGACCTAGAAGCTTAGTCGACTGGCCGCTGGCTGCCACTGAATCACAAACGCACAAACACACACACGCACACACATACACACAAGTAGAGATCTGTTGGACCTCACCGCAACCCTCAACACCAACACAGCTGCTCAACATGCAACCCGCACAACAGAATGACATACGGACCCCGCTAAAGGCTTACGTCCAGCATGACAAGCTGTAAAGCTCCAAGGGCAAGTGCACGGGGGCACGGGCTCGACACAGAGCGAGAGGTGATATGATTACTACGGTTCACCGGGGGAGATGTCTGTCTGTCACCACGCTTGAATGTTTGCGGGGAGAGAGAAGCCTGAGCAAGCCCCAAAAGGTCAGACTTACGTCACACCAAAAAAAGGCCAGAAATCCATAATACGCTGACTAGCAAAACCATAATCCAGCAAGTATAGTTCGTCATGTTTTCATGGTAGCAAAACATCAAAATATGTGGTTTAGATGTGATAGTAGGTAAAAATATCTTCCTCCTCCGCTTCTGCCCTTGTAAAACTACTTGGTATGCATGTATCCATAACCAAACCATTCATCTAAAGAGGTAAGCAGTCTAGTGTCACATGCAGTTGGCCTGAAAAACCCAATTTAATGCATAAAATGAGCATACAAATGAAACATATGATGCTATTTTCCTATGTAGTGAGGGAATTGTACAAATAATATTCCCAGACTTCCAAATTACTATTCCAATATTAGCAATATTAAACATGATGGCATATGACCCAGTTTCATTTGCAGATGAAGACTGTGAGATATGGCTGAGAGCCGTGACAAGGGTTGTAAGTGGACCATTAAGTTAGATTGTTCTTTTCAAAAATGACACTTCAGTTCTGGACCGTCATAAACTGTATCACTGCTATTTGGTTTCAATGATAGATGAGGATTTAGAGGTTAATTAATGGAGAGGCAATAAAATGCAGAGTGGCAGGTAATGATGCTACTTTTGAAACAAGCCAATAATATTTAACCAATGAAGCAACGGCTGTAATTTGTCCAGGCAGTCACATTAAGTGTGCTGCTACGCTCACATAGCAAATGTTTGGTTCTCACTCTCATGGCACTCTTTCTGAAGCATACTGTATATTCAACACACACTCTTCATCATGGTAATGTACTGAAGCCATCTCTCTTTTGCTGCGTACCTGCTCACACCACTAACCTGAATGTTATGCTGACCAGAGCTGCTGCTGTTTACATCATTTCATAAGAACCACCTCCACCACCACCACAGGTCTGAGGTCAGTACTTCTTTGTGGGGAGTGACAATGCTGTATATATCCATAATGTATTCCACATGGGGTAAACTTTTCTCATTTACATGTCTGCCACCATCATACATACAGCCATGATAAAATCCTCTAAGAACACTGATTTGGATGCTTACCGTCATGGTTGGGGTTCCCCAGCGTCCACGGCTCATCTGAGTCAAAGTGCGTGTCGCCTCCTATTCCCGGGCCTGGAAAATAGGCGTGGGCCAGGAAGCCGCCCTCGCCGTCGAAGGGCGAGCTGTCGCCGTGGAAACCGGAAGCGAAGATGATGGTGATGTCCACATCTTTCTTGGTCCGCTCCATCTCGCTGTATGGCACGGCCTCGAAGCGGAGTGGCGTCACGTTTTGCCAGACGTCGAAGGCTCGCCGGATGGCGTCGTGGGTCTCCTCCGCGCCCACTTTGGGTGTCACGTTCTTTATGCTGCAGAGGCACCAGATACAAGAAGGAAAAGTTAAGCTGGGAAAGTCTCTATACAAGTCTCACACAACTAGATCCTTTTCTCTTATCACCGCACCCCAGTAAGCCTCAGATTGGGATTTCTTCTTCAACTGCGAGGGCGAGCAAATCTATTGTAAATTGGCCTGATAAGCCTCATGGGTGCTCCGAGCGTTTGGTAAAACAAGCCCACTTTAGAGAAGCTTATTCTGCTAGATGTCCACTCAGAGGAACAATGAAAGAATAGAATCTAATCAGGCAATGTAAATACCCTCTAACTCCTCTGAAGCATGAGATATAGAGAGATAAAAAAAAACAATACAGTCAGCTTAGTTTTACTGTAAGCTAAACAAGTGTATGAAGACGAGCTGTAGAAGGTAAACTACCGCGTGTCAATCGACATGATCACACTTGCCAAAAAGGGGAAAAAAAATCCATCAGTATCAGTGTTTTCCCCTGCATGCTGCCATTTCACGCTCATCCTGTTCGCCAACTGAGAGCTAAATGGAGCGATCTGTGAGAGAGAACAGCTGAGTCCTCCCCTGCCGGTTTTGACTTGCTGCAGGTGTGGCGAGGACGGGACAATTTCCTGCCTCTGGAATTTATTTTCTAATTAAGGATTATCAACAGCCCACTGCCTGCTGAGAGGGCCCCGGTCTAGTTTGGGCAATCAGGAAAAAAATCCTCTCTCTCTCTACTTTATTCGCTCCAAAAATATCTAAGGGTCACGCTCTATTAACATTTGGTAGGTGTGCTTTACATCGGCTAACTTGGAAGCTTGTAAACACACAATCCTCTTTGGCCGTAGTGCAGTGTGTGAGCCGGGTGGAAAGTTGGTTGGCTGATGTTCAGTACATACGTGTACATGTGCAGTGTGTAAATAAATTGTGCCAATTTACTCTTTGTCAGGTGTTTCACGTTGATTCAAGAAGCTTTTTTTCTCTCCTCCCACCTACTCTGTTCCCTTTGTGTCCTCTTTGTCACCTTCCCCGCCTTCCTTCACTTTTCCATTTAATTCTTCTGCGCGTCTCCGTTTGGCTGTCAGCCTGTCATCTTCCATAATGGGAGTAAATATTATCAGAACGTCTCTTGTCTTTGACTGTTGCTCATCTCCTTCCGCATGGTGGGTAAACTGCTGCGAGGCACATTTATATACTGCATATTTATACTGCATGTAAGCTCAGATTCTTCAATTATTGAATCAAACTCAGTGAAAAGGGAAGCATAAAGGCTGGTTATGAAATATAAATAAAGTGCTACTGAATAGCCTGCAACATTCATTTAATTGCTTGAACCAAACCGCAAACTGCTTCCTCTTTCTCCTCTTTCAGCGTTGACGGGTTGACAGTTGACTTCCACTTTAGCAGAGATGTGTTTGCTTTAATTACTGTACACTCTTACAAGTTACGGCAAAACTTTCATCTTCAGCTAGTGTCTTTCTGCTTTGACTAAACAAAGTCCTGCAGACACCTACGGGTATTATGATTTAAAAAAGGGAATATACATCATTTTAAAAGATAAATCTACAGGAACAAACCAGCAGAAATGTGCAGTAGAGTAAGCAAAACGCCTTTGTTTGAACAGGTCAGAGTGACGATCATTTGTTCTCGCTTGATTTATGGTAATCAGCCATATATCTAAAGAATAGATCATGTTCAAGACTTTTTACTAGCTGAAAATTAAACCAGCATTAATTGATGTTTTGGCCAGTTCTACACAACTGCAACACAACGAACTGCAACTAGGCCTGTCTAGATAACTGCTTTTGTTGGACAATATATTGTCTCAGAAATAATCGTGATAAACAATATTATTGTCATTTGAAGATCATTTTATACCGCTGATATAATGATAATATAATATCATAATAATGCAAGGGGGGCAGGGGGAGGGGATGGGATTGGAGAGTGGGCGCTAACCTTCTGTAAAAACACAGACTGCCATTATGGGCAGGGACAGAGTTATTTACCTTTAATTCCATATAAACGACGCTGCTTGCTTCTGTAGTCTCCACTCAGGACGTGCACAGTGAGGAATGGAGGACATTGCTTGCTTAGCCAATGTCACATGAATAGCCTCTTAGCTGCTAATGTGAAGTGTGGCAATATTAAGGTCAAGAAAATGATCAAGGTCATTAAATTGAAATAAATAAATGTATGTTAGTGTGTATACTTTCTATCCCGCTATCTGTGCATGTGTGAGTACACCAACACTTCACATTATGGCTTTATCAGAAATGAATGTTTTAAGGGCAACAACAATCACGTTTTAATGACTTGCTGTCTGTGATTACATTTGTCGTAAGTGATGAATATGTGATGAATAACAGCCTGAAATCTGCATGTGTCCTCAGCTGTCCTACAACAAGTGCCTGTAATAAATGTATCTCAGGATTTGCCAGTA
The DNA here is from genome assembly GCF_963691925.1 of Scomber scombrus. Lineage (NCBI taxonomy): Eukaryota > Metazoa > Chordata > Actinopteri > Scombriformes > Scombridae > Scomber > Scomber scombrus. The sequence continues at coordinate 8,695,825 of NC_084989.1, forward strand.
TCCTTAAATTACAGAAACAATACTGAGCATCAGTTGAAGTGCCGTTAGTGTGAATGCGACGGCTGGCTGTGGAGCGAACAAACCATCTCTGCCTGATAGAGGCAACTTATGGAGGCAATACCAAATGGCCCTTTTGTCTTTTGAAGTGCTGATAGGGATGCACAAAGTACAAGTGTGATAAACACAAGGAAACAATCCTGCTGTCAAATCAATATCAGCTAACCGGCAGAGAGTCTGCAAAGGTGCAAATAATTTTCCCCGAGATTAAAATACGGAGAAAGAATTGAAGCACCTCCGGGGTTAAGCAAGAACATGTCCTTGTCCTCCTCTGTCTAGGGTTGACACGAACAGCCTTAACAACAACTCTGGCTGCTCGAGGAGCAAAAAGAAGGTCTCATTTGATTCTATTACCAAAGTCACTGTATGTGTGTCCTATTTTAAGGGTGAGATGGATATAGAGAGAAACACAGGCAGTGCAAGACGACAAATGAAAGAGTCCCAACCTACTCTAAGGCCACATCAAATATTTAAGTCCATGTTGTGAGGTAATAATGATTCCGGATGCAACTCTTGTGCTATAATAGTACCTGCATGCAGGCAGAACAGTAGGGGTGCCAGTGCTAATTAGTGCCTCCCGACAGCAAGTACTGTATGTGGCTGTGTGGAAACTAGCACACACCTAGGGCGGCCGTGCATTCGTTATGCTTTCCAAATGCCAGAGTTAGAGTTCTTTAATTATTTTTTTAGATTTTTTTTTTTTTTTGGCCCATTAAGCTCACAGTTTGAAGGAGAAAGAAGGAAGTTTTAACAGGAGAAAGAGTGACATGACATCAGTCCAAGGCCTCAAGCTGGATTTAAACCCAACAACACAGCAGTTTTACCACTGCACCTTATCTGAGCCACCAGGAGGGAAAATACTGAGTCAGTTATGGAAATGTGGCACACAATACATATAGCTTTTACTTCAACCTCCATCTCCAACCTAAAGGACACTGAAAAAAAGTCTTATGATCCATAGTCAGTTTCAAACCTTCTTCCCTGGTTGGAATATAACATTCTGCAACCATGGCAATTTCTTTCAAATAAGGAAAGAAAGTAAACATATTTTAGTGGAAATGTGTATCCCAAGCTTATGATTTATGGCAGGGAAAAAATCTTTCCAGCCTACAATTAAGTGAGGTTAAGTGGGCTAGCAAGTTAGCTAGCTAATGCTGCTTATTTTTACATTAGCTAGTATTTTGTACTTGTAAATAAGCCATAAAGTCAATTATCTTAAGTAATGTCACCACGTTCAAGGATCTCAGCCACATGAAAAGTACAATTTTATCATAATCTTAGATGATTTTATAAGAAATTCTGCATCAATGTTTCTTTAAATTAAGATTAAGTTTCCCATAAGCAGTAAAGATTTCTACTTGTTCCTGTTCCCATTCCTGCATTCAATATAAGTACATCTGATTTAATGAGCAAAGAAATGAAATGATAACTGAAATTATTTAAACTTTGATTGCAGCCAATATACAATCTGACAAGATAGAGACACTTCAAGTCAAAAGTGTGTAGAATAGTAAAGCAGTGGAGGTTAAATGGTTCATGTTTTGTGCTGTTTCATTAACATTTTAATGCTAATATTTCACAGTTCAATATGGTAACAATGTCTTGATGTTGAAATGCTACAAAAGTGGAAATACTACCTTTAAGGTTTTAAATGCCTCCAGAAGATATAAAATGTGTTATATTCTCTCTAACTACTTCCATTGCACCAATATGAGACAAAAGTAGCAGCTGCAGGCACATCTGACTCCTGACTGGAGGCCAGACACACATCCTCGTGCACCACACAAACACACAGGTATATGCACATATGAGCACACACGCACACACTCAAAATGCTCCTATCCTATTACATAACCCTAATCTGTCAGAGAGCAGCCTCTGCTTTCCACTGGGGTTTCCTCCTCTCCTCTCAGCTCATCTCTTTTTCTCTGCAGCTGCCTCTCCTCCACCGCTCCTCACTTCCCTCCCTCCTCATTTCCACCTATCTACTTCTCCACTCTTCATCAAGCCTGCTCATTTCTTGCTCTCAGATCCGTGCCATCAGATGAACCCAGCGCTTGTGAAACAAATTCCGAACCCAATCCCAGTGAAATATTTCAAAAAGAAAAATGCATCAGCGTGAAGCTGAACTTCTCCGCCATCAGTGATATACAGCCCTAATTCAGTTGTAGGTCACTGATCCACTAGATTATATTTATCATGTAATACTCTTCATACATTTATCCTCAAGGCAGAGCAAAAAAAAAAAAAACAAGCTCACTTCTTAAGGATTATCCCATGAAACACAGAGCTGGGGGCAAGTGACAGTATCATATGTGTAAAATAATACAGAATCTGGGCTACTGACCTGACTAAATCTACAGAGAGATATTATGTAACTGCAGCATGTTGTCCTATACATTATTACTCATGTAGCCAGATGAAAATGCGCTTTTGAGTTATGAAATTGGTGATGAGATCTCTGGTGCGTGTATGGCACTCTTCCCATTTGTGCTACATGTTCTGTTGGATCTTCTATGATTTGAAGTTTAAAGAACATGATATGTGCTGGGTGTAACAGGCATGTATTCAATAATGGGGCATGTTTGATCAAAATACATTTCTTAACAATAATACAATAATATAAAAAATATATACCTACATGTAGATAAGGAAATAAATAAATATAAACTTGATTTATTGTTGTTGTCTGATTAAAACAAGAACTGTTGAAATAAGCTATAAGAAGTCTCAGGAATGTCATTATTTGTTTGGTTGAGCTGCCTTCAGCCAACTAGCTGGCTTTTCATGTGCTCTAATGTTAACGCTACAGCAATGGCTCAACAAAGTTTTTAATGTGTTATTTGGGAAAAAGTTGAGGAAGAAGAAGACACCGCCGCCTCCGTCGACTGAGTCCACCAGACTCATCAGCCCACAGTGAGGTCAGCCAGGCTGCTGGCTCGTGAGACGCGCAGCTCACGGACCCGGTTAGAATTGTCTCTGGCAGCCCGACTCCTAAAAACTGCAGTTATCAACTTGACAGGACAGAGCAAACTCTCCAGAGGAAACAGAATTAAACTTTTAGCTGCCCAAATAAATTTTTTAGACAGCTTTGATGGAGCTCGGGATTTATCAGGAAGACAGCTGCTTTTCTTAAAAACTTTTCACTGCATGAGCCTGGACCGTGTGCGTGTGTGTGTGTGTGTGTATATGTATATAACAGCTGACCTTTTTAATGTGTAAAAGAACATGGAACATAATTAACAGTGCAACCTGACCGTTCCTGTCAGCGTGTCTGGAGATTTAAATAATCAATGAAGTTACACTGCTGTGCCTTAATAAACTCAAACATTTATTTGGTGTTGGTGGAGGGGAGGTGTTTAATAGTCAGCACCCCTGCACCCTAAACTGAAATTTGTTTGCTGCTCTGGGTTCACCTGCTGATTTATGAACCACTTTCACAGCCAAATTTGTGTGTATTTCTCTGCATGCCAAGAATAGAAAATCTCAATGCTTCTCATCACAGCGGTGTTGACAGTTTTCTTGACAAAGAAGAGTGTAAGGCTTCTGTTAGATGTGTAGATATGTTTTGTTGTGAGCTAACCGGTGCTCAAACAACAATGGCTGCAGGGTATAATGAATGCACAATAGATATGTTACATGTGCAATTTCTAACAAGGTTAACACCTTCTCTGCTGCCTGGGTTTATGTTTAGTTGCCACTATGTGCAAAAAAACAGTGTTGTGAGCATGTTGGATAGGCAGTGTTTTGCTGCTATTGCCTTTGTGATGCAGAACGCTGCCAAGTAAACAGGTCACTCATTTTTTTAGTTTGTCTATGTTTGTTCTTTTGTCTTCTTCTAATAAGTCCGTTTTTCTAGGAAAATATGGCCCACCCACTTTTGTATTGGCCTACTGCCTACACTACTGGTGTGTTATGGTTGTAGCTTACAGCAATGTTGAACTCTGGTCGACTCTTAGGTTTTTCACCTTCCTGGTTATTACATAAGTTTAAATAGTGTAAATGTGTTTATTAGTTGGTCCTTTGCTCCACAAGTGGGAGAGAGGAAATGTTTCAGCACAAAAGCCTACAGACAGGGACTTTTATAGTCAAATGTCTACAAAAATGTTACAGTTTCAAATCAGTTGTTACATTCAGAAGAGATGAGCTGAAGAAGAGGGAAAAGAGTGAGAACATGGTAAAATGATAGTGATGATGTTTACTTTTTCTGCCTCTGTGTGAGGAACGTGTATCTTAATGAAAAGGTCAATGACGCTGGTTAAGTCCACATGCCTCTGTGTGTGTGTGTGTGTGTGTGTGTGTGTGTGTGTGTGTGTGTGTGTGTGTGTGTGTGTGTGTGTGTGTGTGTGTGTGTGTGTGTGTGTGTGTGTGTGTGTGTGTGTGTGTGTGTGTGTGTGTGTGTGTGTGCTGATATCAGTTATTTCTTTGTGTCTGTTGGCCTACACTTAGTTAATTTTGTTGACTGGGTATCTTCACAATTCGACCGTCTGTTTGTGTGGCTGGGATTTTCTCTGCTTGGAATATTATAAAATGCTGTAATGGCTCCACCGTAAGTAATTATAAATATTGATTAAAGAAAAAATAAATAAAAATCCAAAGTCACCCACCTGTATGTGATATGTTTGTGTTGCCACTTCTGTCCTGTGAGAGCGTACCGCCGTTTCCTGACGCTGAATTTGGATGCACCCCCTACCTGGTCAGGAACCCCACATCTGGGCTTCTTCATCCACCTACAGGAGAGAGGGGGGAGCACATCCATCATTCTGCTGCAGGTATCATAGGCAACAGATTTCATCATTATCCACACAGATGATGTGATGAATAGAAACTTGTCCTGTGTGTTCAGATTTGTGAACAATGAGAAAATGAGTGACAGATAAGAACAAAATGATTCAGGTAAGCTGTCTGTACTTTTTTTAAATGTACGAGTGAGATGTCGATGATATGCAGACACCGATAATGAATGATTGCACAACACATGAAGCTATTTCATATTTAAACAAAACCCATGCACATCCCTCATAATCCCCACAATGTTCACATGTATACATTCATGAAATGATGTACACATGCTGTATTACACACAGAAGACGCCTCACCTTATTGTGTTATTGCTACTTCAACAAAGAGAAAGCCAGGGGGGGAAATAGAAAAAAAACAGGCAGAATGTTAGCTTATCACATTACATTCTGTTTCAGTCCAGTGGTTGGACAGCTGTTAGTCTGCTGGCCACCACATCGCCACGTTACAGTTCACTGCTATTTGTGTCGTGGATAGCATTTCAATGTTGGAGGGGACAAATGTCAGTGAACAAAAAGGCACCTGGAAAAAGACACGAAAGATAAAACTGTGTAAAACCTGCACTATATTCTGTTCATAAAAATATAACTTTTGTTTCAGCAATATTTCAGTGACTATATTTACTGTATATTACCTCACATAACATAAATCACTTGATTCTAAATGTGGCTCACAGTTTGAATAAGCAACTTTAAAAGACGTATGTTCAGTTGGGTTTACACTCCAGTACATCGCTGAGTGTGCACATTCAAAGTCTTTTTGTCATTCTACAGTCAAACAAAAAGTGAGTTCCTTTTTTAAACCCTCATTTCATTCTTGTCTGTTTGTCGCTGCTGTGCTCAGGTTTAACTGATCGAACGTGAAGCAGACAAACTCCTGTTCCTTTTCTTCCCTCTTTTCCACTGAGTATCAATGCTATGGCATTTTGCAGCCTTTGATCTGACAATGGAGGTGTGCTCTCTGTAAAAGATCCCTCTGGTCAAATTAAAACGCCCCACTTAATCCATGTCAGTCTAAATTTATGTCTGGAAAAATAACCGTGATTGCCTTCAGAATGTAAAACAGGAGATGAATGAGAGGCTCGTCCAACATTTGTCCGTTTTTTTGAAAATGTCTAGACCACTTTGTGAATGTTAACAATCAGGAACAATAAATGACTATTGTAACAGCATTTGCCCTTCAGGCAGATTCCTCCTTGTTTTCTGCATGTTTTGTCTCATCACATAGTGTTTGACGAATCATGAAAATCAAGCATAAATAAACACCAATCTATATGAAATCAATCCTTAAAAATATCTGAGTAGCATGTCTCCATTTAAACAAACTGACAAACATTTTATCAATAAACCAAGTTTAAAACACTAGAAAATTAATTTTCCAAAGTAACAAGCACATGGCATTTAATTAATGAATTACCTCCTAAATAATACAGTTCCATTCTGTTTAAATTGCTTCCCACCAATGTTCCCTTGTATTTTGAAGAACTCAGCATCCCATTGCATGTGTGTGACTCACTCTATAGTGCTGCTGTCCAGCGTCCCTGTGACATTGAGGCCGTAGCGGCGCTGCATGGCAGCGATAGCGGACTGCATGACTCGGGTAGAACGCAGCACTGACATTCTGGGGTCTGCAGGAGGGAGGTAGCCATACCTCTGGAGCCATGCCTATGCAAAAACATGGAAATGAAGAGAGGAAGGAAAGGTTACTCAATATGGTTTAAAATTTCAAATTCAAATACTAATGTCTATACAAAAAATGTAAACACATGAGAGGTAATTACAGACAAGTAGTTAAAGGAACAGTCAGATATTTTGGGAAAAATGCTTATTCACTTTCTCGCCAAACTTTAGATGAGAAGATTGACATCAGTTTCATAACTTTACTGTAAATATGAAGCCAGAACCTGAATGGTTATCTTAGCTCAGCATAAAACTGTCAACAGGGAGAAACAGCTTGCCTAGCTCTGTCAAAATTTCATTTAGCACTAAAGCTAATCAGCACATAAGCCCTCATAAAACCACACATTTTTCTTTTTACACTTTTATATGGCTTAAACAAACAAGATATAACATTTTAATTAGTGAGCTTACAAGGTGCTGACTTGTATTTTAACTTTGAATATATCCAGGCTAGCTGTTATGTTAAGCTAAGCAAACTGTATCCTGGCTGTGTGAGTCGAGTGGTATCAATCTTCTCATCTAACTCTCGGAAAGAATGCAAAGAAGTCTATTTACCAATGTCAAACTATTTTTTACTGCACTTTAAGCACATCTGGTCCAGTAAGGCCAGCTGTGCATTTAAAGTATTGTATTTGTGCATATGAGAACACTTTAAACAAATGATATACTGCTGACACTGCCTGAATAAATAAATGTAAAAACAATCCCCAGTTCTGCATGACCTAGAACACCATTAAAATGTCATGAAGAGATAACTTTAAATGGCAGCTAGAGACACACTTAGAATAAGAAAAAGATCAGTATAAAGCAGCTCTATAGAAACTTTTTTCCCCAAGACATTTTGGTAAGAAAAGGGGCATAAGCAGAAAGAGAGAAACCTCTATACCAGTTTACAGTGCAGAATATCATCTGTTATCACATCATTTGGCTTGTCAGGGAAAGGCTTTGGTGTAATAGAGCTTTCAGTGTCCCTATAAAATCCTGCCAGAGGGAATCACAGCTCAGATCTTTGGACCAGTCAGGAGAGGGGGGATCGGCTGGGCTTTCCCACAGAAGAGGCTTTAGGGATTTGGATAGTCCCAGCCTCTCTGAATTCTCTCAGTCTTCATCATAAAAATGGTAAACAGAGTGGCCGACTGCTGCATTAAGCAACACAAAGCCAACTAACCAATAAAAAACAAAAAAAGAGAGACATAAATTGTGTTGTTTGAAGTGTGGAGAAACTGAAACAGCACAAAAACACTGGCCTAGAATCTCAAAGACCCAATGAACTCAGAGCTGTCAGGCTGCGGATTTGCCTCAAACCTTTTCATTCTTCATTCAGCAGAGCTACGCTGTGAAACCTGAGCGCTATTCTAGTACACAATGTTGTCGAGCTGCTTCAGTCATTACGGAGGCCTGCTGCTCAGGATAACATACACACAGAGAATGAAATTCACTAAACGGGGGGGTGGTGGGGGTGGGGGCATGGGAGCGAGTGAGGAGAATGCAATAAAAGGCAAACCATTACTCAACAATGGAACAAATGTGAGTCTACGGCTTTAAGCTTTTATTACAGTGAATGAACCTTATGTCAGGTTTCAAACAAGTTACAAGGAGCTCTTTGCAAACTCATTGGACTGTTTGTACATACTTAAAAAGTGCTACAACCTGCAATGAAAAGATGTGTGTTATACATGTAAAAGATAGCAATCTCTGTGGTTTTTGGTGGTAGTAGAAGACTGCTACCACTGTTCAAATATACTCAAGGGACAAATGTACGGGGACACTGAGTATGTAAACAGTGCCGAGTGGTTAAAGGTGAGTGTAAAGCAGCATCCTAGCTGTAAATAAACAGCTTCGGGCTGACAAATATTACATTTGAAGAGGCGTTAGTAATATGGACAAATTCTGGTGATATCATTTTATATCATAACAGTGTGATATACTGAAATTCAATTGAGAAATATATATACATAATGCAGGAATTATTGTGTATCAGGTCAGTAAAAGGAAGAGTTTGAGGTAGAAGGTCTTTACCACAAATATGAAGCTATAGCTATAGCTCACTTATTAACACCTTATATCTCATTTGTCTAATTTGTACAAAAACTGCAACATAAAAGTAACACTTAGCACTTTTAAGGGAGCTAAGCTAGCTGTTTCCATTTCCCATCTTTATGCTAAGCTAAGCTAACCCTATCCTGGCTGTAACCTTTTATTTAACGGACATTTGATGGTTATCTATCTTCTTATCTAACTCTCTGCAAAGAAGTCAGATGCTGAACTGTACCTTTAAAACTCTTAAGATATAGCCAACTTTTTTTGGTTTGTTTAAGGGTGAGTTTTCTGAAAAGGACTTCTTCATAATGGTGGCAGTTATGGGGGAAATGGAGACAGTGTTTGATTGATAAAAAACATCCAGTTAATTAGTCAACAGAAGGTCAGCTGACCATGCAAAAATGTAAAATTGGTCTTTAGGTAGGCATACAGTTCAGTATATAGGCCACATAAATGTTAATAATTAATAATGAATGAATACAGTGTTTACATAGGTTAACTTATGCAGTTATTTCAAAGACATTTCTCTTGAAACTATTTTTAATTCAAATAAAGTCTAAAAAATTGTTGTTTTTTTCTTTCATTTTCTCCACACTCAGTATTAAATTTCAGGGAATAAAGAAGTGTTATCGTTAAATCTTGATTTTACAATAACAACAATCTTAGAAGACATTATATCATTATATTGATAATATCTTGATTTATTGCCTTTATCACCTGAGTGAATAATACGAAGAATCCAAAATTCACAGATAAGTAAGTGTCTCAGAGGCAGCGCCTGTATCTAAACCAGACTTTCTCTCTGTAGTTTATCTGTACTGTGATTGGCACACTAACAAATCCCTGATGCTCTGCCTACCCACCTCCTGTCCCCTGAGGACTTTAGGTAGGAACATGCACAGACTCACACTCTGCAGCAATGACTTATCGCGCCCAACTCTTGTCACCATGTCATGATTCACATTTCTCTGCAATTTTCCCCGCACACCCCGCGGTTCCTCCTCACATGTCAATCTTCCTTCAACCCTTTCCCTCCTTCGCTCTCTCTCTGTATCTTTCTCTGCTGGGTGCTATTTATTTCACAGATTTCCCACTGCCTTCCCACTTCTATATAAGCTCGGTGAGTGGTTGATAACGTTATGATGTGGTGTTAACACTCTGAAGAGACCCCTAGGGAGAGAGGTGAAGGGTGAGATTTTCATTCAGCTGCTCAGGTACTGAAACTACAGCTCGTAATTGGTAACACGGACATCATGCATGCACAAACTTAGACAAAGATGTAGCTACACAGGCATGGAATACTTCCAAACAGGCTCACAAACACTCACAAGAACACTTAGAAAGACACACACTTACTTAAGCCCTATCACACTGACATAGATCAGCTTTTAAAAAACACGATGGGCCATAGTAGGTCAATCCTGCAAGTAAAGACAATACTACTGCCACACATGCTTACACACAAACAAGACAATCAAATGTTGAACAAATCTCTCTCCAAACACACACATATGCACCATTTTTGGTGCTGTTATCTTGTATGACGGGAAAGTATGAAATTCACAAACTACAAAACTGAAAGTAAGTTAAAACTATGAGTGTGAAAAACAAAAAATGTCATTGTGTTATTATTTGATCATATCCCACCAAGTCTAATTTGAGTTGTGTTTGAGCTTTTATATTTTTTCCAATGATAAAATGCTGTCATAAATCCCAGCATGCAAAGCTGAAAGTGCATGTTGTAATCTCTGGAGGGGTGTTTTCAGAAACTCAACAAATAAATGTTGTAACACAGGTTTTGCATCATAATTTTGCAATCTCAAGTCCAAGATGAGATAACCCTTATGACAAAACTGTGACATCAGAAGTTTTTTGCCCAGACAAAGATCCTCCAGAGCCACAAAGGACATTACTAAAATATTTTCAGTAGTTCTTCACAAGAATAGTAAACTAATCTTTATGTGTAAAATTGGCAGACTGCTCCTACTACAAATCCTAGTTTCAGGCTTATAAGTTGTACAATAGATTTTAACTGGAACAACATTCACATCATATCTTTACGTTGAATTACTGGCATGCCAAACAATTATAACGATACCATGATAAAGCTTCCTTCAATTTAATTGGGAAACCCAATCGTTAGCTGTTATAGTTAACCAGCCCTCAGTAGCCCTCAGCAAGCTGACCCAGCATAGCTCCTACTGTTCTCAGGCAGGTTGACTGGTTAACTGTCTGAAGGAAGGATAGCCCTTAGCAGATTCACCAACAACCAGTTCACGTTTCTAATAGGTTCTCCCCACTCAGTGACACACCTACTGAGGAACCAACTCTGACACCTGGAAGTTAGCGACACTGGAGGCCACAGTTAGATGTATTCCTGGGGCCAGAGCAAGTGACATACAATCAAACGTAAAAATGCTGGCTAAGGATTCATGTAAATATGGTACAGTTATTATACATGGTGGTGGTAATGACTTGATTACGCCAATTGAGATCACTATAATAAATGTTGATGTGTACATATACAAAGACAATGTCAGACTCTGTAGTCTGACCAGTGATGACATGTATAGCTGCAAGTCATCATTCAACCGCTGGCTGTCGAGATAATTGGCAGACTTTCTGAAGAACACCTGGTCTGAAAGTTTCAAATACATCAAACTTTGGATGGAGCTACTGTCATATCTAGAAATATGACTGGATTTATTAGTAGACTAAAACCATGACAACCCAGAGTTTAGACCAGGAGGCAGAGCTGCAGTCCAACATGTTTCTCTGTGATACCATTAGAGCAGTTACCCATCCAATCTATATAAAAAACTGTGTCTGTTCCCCGAACGCTTAAATCAATTAAATCAGCAGTCAACAGAAAAGGAATTATTACAATTTAATATCACCACTGCAATAGTACAACAAAACAGGGAGAATTAAATGTGGACTCCTAAACATTAGATCTCTTTCGTCTAAAGCCGCATTAAAAAAATGATCTAATCTCAGATTACCACATCAATTTATTTAGGTTTACTGAAACCTGCCTGTGTCATGAATAATATGCTATCCTGAATCAATCCACTCCCCCAGTCATATTAATACTCATATTTCTCGAGACATTATAGTGTACGGTCTCTCTCTGAATGGCTTGTAGATCCCTTTTTCTGTAAGATCCTTGAGAAAGCAGTTGCCAATCAGTTGTGTGACTTCCTACACAACAATAATTTATTTGAGGATTTTCAGGCAGGATATAGAGCGCATCATAGCACAGAGACACCACTGGTGAAAGCTACAAATGACCTAATTGCATTAGACAAAGGACTTCTCTCTGAACTTGTCTTGTTAGATCTTAGTGCTGCATTTGACATTGTTGACCATCACATCCTATTACAGAGACTGGAACATTTAATTGGCATTAAAGGAACTGCACTAAGCTAGTTTAAGTCCTATTCATCAGATCGATGTCAGTTCGTACACTAATGATTAATGTCCCATGCATGCAAAAGTCAGACATGGAGTTCTGCAAAGTTCTGTGCCTGGACCAATCTTATGCTTTCTTTAGATGATGGGGAACACTCCATAGATCTTCATTGTTATGCAGATGATACTCATTTATATTTATCAAAAAAGTCAGATGAAGCTGGCTAACATAGACAGATTTTTGGCTTGGCCCAAAACACATTATCTAATGATATATAATAGTTACTCTATATGGAATTACTCTGGCCTCCAGCACCACTGTAAGGAATATCAGTTATCTTTGATCAGTATATGTCCTTCCTGATCAAAGAAAGGACATACCTTTTCTTCTCCTGTAAACTCCCACATAAACAAATTCCAAGGACTACCTTCTTTCACCCACATATCATTGCAAAAACCAGGCACATCCTGTCTTGTTACTTCCAGATTGGATTATTACAATTCCTCATTATTACACTGCCCTAACAAGTCTCTAAAGCAGTGGTCTCCAACCCTGCTCCTGGAGAGCTACTGCCCTGCATGTTTTAGGTATCTCCTCACTCTAACACACCTGATTCTAATAATCAACTCGTTATCAAGCCCTTTGACGAGCCTCAGCTGCTTGATAACGAGTTAGAGTGAGGAGATACCTAAAACATGCAGGGCAGTAGCTCTCCAGGAGCAGGGTTGGAGACCACTGCTCTAAAGACTCACCAACTGGTCCAGAATGCAGCTGCACACCTACCGACAAAAACTGGAGAAAGGGATCATATGTCTCCAATTTTAGCTCCCTGTTAAACCCAGACAAGAATTTAAAATCAATCTCCTCACCTACAAGGCCCTTAATGGTCAGGCACAATTATATTTTAAAGAGGTCATTGTACCCTATTAACCTACTAGAACACTGTGTTCCCGGTATGCAGGCTTATTTGTGATTCCTAGAGTCTCTAACAGTAGAATGGGAGGCAGAGTCTTCAACTATCAGGCTCGTCTCCTGTGGAACCATCTTCCAGTTTGAGTCCAGGAGGCCTTCTCCACCTTCTCTACGTTGAAATGTATAACTTTCCTTTTTGATAAAGCTTATGGTTATAGCCAGCCCAAGCTCGCCTTGGACCAGCCCCTAGTTATGGTACTATAGACTTAGACTGTAGGCTGCCATATTGCAATGAGCTCCTCTCTCTCCCTCTCCCTCCGTATGCATTCATGTCTCATTAATGTATGTTACTAACTTGGTATCTTCTCTCTCCTGTAGTTTTGTGCTTTCTCTTCTCCTGTTGCTTCCTACAGGTATTTGTGCCCCCGAGGCTATAAAATCTGGATCTTTGATTGCAGGCCACCTGCTGCCCTTGTGATCCTGCTCAACACCCACTGCCACAATTACTATCATTATTAATAGTATTACCAGAATTATTACGAAACATCTCTTTGTGGAACTTGCAATGTGCTATGCTCTCTTTCCTCTTGCTCACATCCCATCCCCCTTATCTCTCCTCATCCTCCTTCTTTCTCTCTCAACCCAACCGGTTGAGGCAGATGGTCGCCCACCCTGAGTCCAGTTCTGCTTGAGGTTTCTTCCCGTTAAAAAGGAGTTTTTCCTTTCCGTTGTCGCCAAATGCTTGCTCATGGGGGGATGTCGGATCTCTGTAAATAATATTGTAAAGAGTGTGATCTAGACCTGTTGTATATGAAAAGTGCCCTAAGATAACTTCTGTTATGAGTTGGCGCCACAGAAATAAAATTGACTATATTTGACTTGTTTCTTGTCGCTCTCTGCAGTGCTTCAAGTTTCTTTTTCCCACATGTTCTCTCTGTCATATCAATCTCTACTCCCTTTCTTTTTCCTCTTAATGTCTACTTTCCTTTTTCTTCTCCTGTAATCATCTCTGTCCTCTCCCATGTGCCTCCCTCACATCTCCTCTTTGACATAGGAGGTTGTTATTATAACCACATTTGGCTTTGTTCTAACCACTGCCCCGGTGAATTCCCTGGTGCTCTTTGGGGAGAAAGAAGGGAAGAAGAAAGAAAAAAAAAAGATATTGATGAAAAAGTACACCGCTTAGACGTGGCACTGCATATTTAGCCAAACAAAAATCCAAACAGTATGAGGTTGTTTTTCTCCTGCAGTCAAAAAAACATTTCAATTCAACACGAGCATCCGATGGGTTTTGCTCTTCTTTTAAGATGAAGGACACTGTGGAGACTTATTTATACTATTTCCTCTTTGAGAAATGCACCTCTCATACTAAACATACAGCAACTCTCTATTAATTTCAATTCTTTAAGTTTCATTTTACAACAATGTAGCCTGCTGTGTACGTAACATATTTCCAGTGATTCGCATCCACATGGTCACTTTTTCCATGTTTTCAACACTGCACAGAACATAATAAAAAGTGTATATGAATAAAGTAGTTTTTGCCACGAGTATTATGTAAATAAGAAGCTGCAAAGAAAACATGACAGTGAAGAGGCGTTGGCAGTAAGCATTCAGAGAGGCGGTGTGTTGTGTCTGTGCTTGCAGATAATGCCGCCATTATCAGATACAGAGATGTATTAGAGCCATCAGAAGAGAAGAGACAGGTAAACACAAAGCTTAGACTGTTGTTGGGTATGTCTGTCACTCACACAGTGACAGGATATTGGATGGTGTGAGTGTGTGTGTGTGTGTGTGTGTGTGTGTGTGTGTGTGTGTGTGTGTGTGTGTGTGTGTGTGTGTGTGTGTGTGTGTGTGTGTGTGTGTGTGTGTGTGTGTGTGTGTGTGTGTGTGTTAGGTGTCACAGAACAAAATGAGAAAGAGGATATGGAGGGTGTAGCTGTCATACTGGTGCTTAAAATGAATATAGCAGAAAAGAGCAGCCAGTAGTTTAAATGCAACCATCCACAGTGACAGCAAATACAGTCAGCTGAGTCACTGCTACATTTTGTACATTTTGTAAATTAAGCAAAATGTGGCAATTGATACTAAAATAGACGTATTTTTTTCATGGAGATGTGGATATAGAATTACAGATAAGTGTCACACATACTGGGGCTTGATGATTGTAGATGATTATAAGCTTTAAGGAGTACTAAAGCATCTTTAAAGAGCACTTAAAGTTGAGGGACTTGCAAGAGACTAACTTTTTTTATTCCCGATTATGAATCAAGCACCAAAATCTCTATCCTACATTAACCATAATGCAACCAATTCAATTTATGTACCTTTCCTGTTTGTTAAGTATTGAGTTTTTTTTCAAAGCCTTTTTTCTGTTAAACGCCAACTTTGGATAAGTTGTGTTTGATAGTAAATTCTTCTTTAGTTAAGAAAACTCCTACATCAAACCTTTGTGGTCCAGTCGAATATTCTCTACCTCAGCAACTCTGCTCAGGCCAATCGTCTCATTTCATTATCCTCCAAAGATAGAACTTTTGTTACAAACTTTCCTTTCTTTGTGAGTCACACAGAAAACTTCAAACTTCCTCAGTCAAAACAGACACAAAAGCTGCCACTTCAAGAATGAAAATGCACACACTCCAATACATGATTCACAGAGAGGCACAAGGCTCAAGGCTTACATATATTAATACTGCATAAACTTTCAAAGATTGAATCAGAGTCTTTGATCTTTGATTCCATCATCGTGCCAAAGTTTATAGATTATCTCGGGCCCATGCGTTATTAGTATTCTGTGATGTCTTTTGGGAGGAAGAGTGGGGGGAAAAATACATGAGCCTAGAATTATAAGAGAGGAAAGGATCAATGTTGTCATAAAAGTTTTCAAAAGTAGCGGAGCAGATGCTGATGCTGACGGCCGATAATGTTCTCAAAACAAGCAGAACACTGTTTTATTAAAGCCTACAAAGTTGGAGACGGTGGACAACTGATTGTTTGGGTAAATACAGCTTTATTCTGACTTTCAGGACTTTGCTCTATTCATTGTAACACTTGTGACTGGTACGACTTTCTCCAAGTGGTTCACTACTTCCAGGATAGTGACCTTTCCTCTTCTTATAATCCTACGGAGAGCAGAGGAGATCGTAAAGATGCGTTTCGCTGAATCAGGACCCTACTTTTCACAGTCTCTCACTCTCTCACTCTCTGTGGTTATCTCTTTCTGTTTTCTTTCTTTACTCTCCTTCTCTGCTGCTCCCTTCTCTTCTTCATTGATTCGCTCTCTTCCTGATCTATGGTTCCCGGTGTTCTGCCGATGTAAGGATTCTTGAGAGCGGAGAGGCTCCGGCTCGACAGCCTCCTTATTCAATAAGACAGACAATCCTCAGCATCCTCTCTCTGCAAATGGATAACGAGGGAGCTTGTAAGCATAGTCACTGCTGTTCAATAGAGCTGCAATTCGGGCTTCATGTTGGTGTAATAATAATGACACAGAATGGTAACCATGCTTGATGTAGTGCTGCATTATAAGTGGAGCCCATGGTGACACTACTGTAAACAAAGCTCGGGGGAAACTATCAGGGGAACTGAAAATATCACTAAGGAAAAATTATTATTTTGGCCAAAGCATCAGATCATAACAGGGAGGAGGAAAGCTTCATGAATTGTTAATGAGGAGGTATTACAGGCATGTTCACATCTGTAGTTCAGTTTCCCTGATCAAAGCGGGAAAATACACACTTGAGTTTTCATTCTCATCAACACTGAGCTAATAAAGAATAACTGGATGTAAGCATAAAGAAATAGTTTGACATTTTGGAGAAAAACATTTACTTGCATGCTGAATTATGTAAGATACTGTTGTTTTATCTATCCGTCAGATATAAATATTAATCTCTCTTGTCATCAAACTCTCAACAAGAAAATGTATTGGTGTATTTCCCAAAATGTATAGCACAACTGGACTTCACTTGTTATAAATAACAAAAAAAAGGGTCTGCTAGAAACAAAGGAGTTACTGTAGAGGGCATGTTTTATAGCAACGTGAGAAGAAAAACATGTACTTGTCATGACATCAGATAAAAATGTTTCTTGTTTAATGAACCAGAAAACATTTTGGCATTTTTCTTTGATCTGTTCACGCACTCAACCCCCAACTCTGACTATAACCCACACCAGGCTTCTACTGTATCAAAGCAGCCAAGTGTGAACACGTCATAAAACAAACATAATTCTTTCATGGTGCAATCTGATCATTATGTCGTTAAAAAAACCCCGCAATAAGCACTTCCTGAAAGACTAGAGAGCTATAACGAGGTTAAACCTCTCCAGAAATCATCTCGCTCTTGAAAGGGGGGCAGGGGGGGAGATAAGGAGTCCACCGGCTCGCCCTGATGAAGGCTAAAATGTCTGAAATGCATCAGTGCCTATTTTTGGGCTCTCCACACTTGATTTGAGTCCACTTTGAAGTAGAAGTCTCTCATTCTTTGGATGCAGGAAGAGGCCGGCCTCACCTCCTCCTTCTCTACACTTTCAAATAAAGTGCTTTTCCTTTTCACCTTTGTCACACTATGAGAAAAACAGTGTGTGGTAGAAAAATCCAGCTCCTCATACAGTAGCTACTTTTAAAAGGTCACTTGGCTGCATTTACTTTAAATTGAAAACTCTGAAACTAAAGAGTTTAATAACCAAATATAAGACTTTACAGGCATAGAATAGTCTCTAAAAGCAAGACTAAAACCATAAGAATTGTCCGAAACACTTCATATGTCAGGAAAATAACGTGCAAGTTACCGTGTAAGAGAAAGGGCAGAGTGATTCAGAAGCCCTGTCCTCATCCAGATGCCTCACACAGGCACTGAACTGAGGTGAACTCGGTGCGTTCATGTCCTCAGACTACCTCTTAACCAGCCGGCTTGGCCCACTACCTGACGAGCAGAAGGCTGCCTAATTAGCTGATGGGTGCTATCAAAAGGCCAACCTAAGGATTAAGGCGATGGAATCGACTCAATTATGGATGAGGCGTGCCTCAGGAAGCTCAGTCGGCATGGCGATGCGCAGGCAGCGTGCGGCGGCTGTTGATGTCGACGCTTTGTGAGTGATCGTCGGTTGATAGGAGCTCGCTCCCTCAGGTTACAGCCGATGCGCCGCGGATCACATGTGCATTAATTGTTTATGGTGCTATGCGGGCTTGACGGCTGAGCTTTGGTCGGAAGGTGAGGCTGTATTTTTGACATTAAAGTGACTTTAAAAGTGGCTGAAAATTTAATGAGAAGCTATATACAGTATGAAAAAGGAACATAAGGGGGGAAATGAACTCTCAGTGTGCTGTGTCTAAAAAGTAACTACAGCTTTAATACCTTGGAATCAGACTTTTCTTTCAAAAAAAATATTGGAAAACGCTGCCATAGACTGGGCCTCTAAAAAAGAAATAAATAAATAAAACCCTCACTGACCCCGGGGCCTACAATATTAGAGGCAATTAGGCTTAGACTGTTTAGACTGAAGGTTTAAATCGTGCTCGTGATCGGTCCAGGTTTGCCACAGACTGCCAATGAAGGCTCGAGCCAGAAAGTGAAGTGTGTTTACAAGCCTGAGCGACTCAGAGAAGGTTTATAGGCAGAATGGGACAGAGGAGATAAACTGTGCCTGATACTCACCCTGAGCACACATATTTATAGCAGTTTATATATACCTACATAAACTTCCTTACATAATTCAGAAGATCCATCTGTTGGTAGAGGTTTAACCTCTGAGATCATGTTTCACATTAGTTTACAGCAGATCATTTGGTCAACCTGTCAGCCATATGCCACTCTGCACCCTTTCACATGTGACACGTTTGTTATTTTGTTGGATGTGTGAAGCTGCTGCCTTAAACTGCTCGCAAAAGCTGTAAAAAAGGACAATAAAATCCTCAACAAGTTCCTCTGCTGGGGTCCAGTGCCTGTCAGTCCTCTGGTTCTCATTCCAGTCATCTAATCTGGGAACAATTTACACCCAGAGATGCTGAGTGAAAACAATTAGCTCCCTGCTAGGATAGAAATCAGCGCAGAGTTTTGCCCCGAGTCCTTTTATCATACCACAAATAACAGGTTTCATAATTATTACTAACTTAAAAAAGCAGCTGAAGAACAAATCAGACGTCAGAATCACTCCAGCTTTGATATTTATGGAGATTGTTGAGGAAAAGATTTATTGCGGTTTTAAACAAGTATGACAAGTGAGGACATCCAATTTTCATGAGTAAACAGTCGCTGAAAACAGACAACTGAAGAGAGAAGCTGCTTCACTGCATTCAAAGAAGCCTCTCACAGCTGTCTGAGAGGTATCGCCTCAACACGTCCGGCTCATGCGCCGTGTGGCCGCTGGTGACCCGAGCTCTCAGCACAGGTGACCGTGTGGAAACATGATCCCGGCCTCCTGGGAAAAGCCTGCCGCCTCTGACCAGTGACCACCCTGAATAATTCATCGGAAGCACACGGAACCACTGGCGAGTGTGCCAGGGTCGTCAAGGCAACCGCATCCCTTCCTGCCCACACCAGTAACCACAAACCCACACACGTACACACACACATTATTTTAACTGCTGTGGTTGAACTCGGCGCTGTGTTTTCATTTGCATAAAATTCACAAGAGTCAACGGAACTTTTAACTAAACCCAAACTAACCTCTGCAATCTCGCAACCTGATGCAATGTGATTACTGCAGGGGCTGAACAGGGCATTGCTATATATTTAGCCTCTGGCGCCTACACACACACACACAGTCAAAAAATGCTTTATGCATACCATGTTCACCATCTCAGTGGCCCCATTAGGACAAAATGTCACAAAAATGTCACCCAAAAATGTCACAGTCTGATCATCCATACTGATCAGAGCCATGCTGTTTGAGTGGATGCTCTATTGGGAGTTTTCTGACGTATTTTGATGACTAATGATGTCGGAAAGTAGGAAAAATACTGGATTATAAAGTGTGACATCAACTGACGTTTTATAAACTCCCTGTGTAGTTTGTTTCCAATCTTACAAAAAAAAAAACACAAAATCCCCTCCATAAAGCTGATTGATATTCAGGTGCACACTTGTGTTCAATTTGGAATGAACAGTTATCACATATTCAAACATGCTGCTATTATTTATTACATTATTGCAAACCGATTGCAACAGTTGCCTCGCAAAACTATGCAATGTCAAAACAGAAAACTGCACTACACACACACATCCAAATCCCTGCGCGCACACACACACGCGCATTTCTGTCAACAGCTTAATTGACAGCCTTACATGCGATGCCCCATTGGCATCATCTAATGTTGCAGTTGTCAGTCACATTAAAGATTTAACAGCTCAGTAAGCTGTGACCAAAAGATGCAGCTCTGAGACAAAGAGAGAGAAAGATTGTCTGTTGACACACAGAGAGAGAAAGAGAGAGAACAAAACAGGACAATAACAAGTGGCTGCTGAGGGAAATCAGGTGTGTGTGTGTGTGTGTGTGTGTGTGTGTGTGTGTGTGTGTGTGTGTGTGTGTGTGTGTGTGTGTGTGTGTGTGTGTGTGTGTGTGTGTGTGTGTGTGTGTGTGTGTGCGATTATGAATCATTTAAGTCAGTGCGGTTGTTGTGTATTTCTGTAGGATTGGCTGAACAGACTGACACAGACACCCCAGCGCCTCAGAAATCTGCTCTATTATCAAAGCCAACTGACGTCAGGAAAGCTGCGCGAGTGTGTGTGCGTGTGTGTTTTTGTGTACTTGCAATACATACGAGCGCGCAGTGAGAAACAAGGGCGAGAGCACACACGAATATAAATATGCTCATAGATCCACACACACACACACACACACACACACACACACACACACACACACACACACACACACACACACACACACACACACACACACACACACAGAAAGGTAAACTCATACATAAATAGTGCATGTGGGAGGAAAGCGTGGCTGCATGGAAACAACAGCAACAATTTAACATCCAATTTATTATTAAAGATAAGGCTGATGATCATCTAGATTACTTAAATACATGTTGTCGTTCCTGTCTGTCTCATCGGTAGTTTAAAGGAAAAAATGAGGATATTTTCATGTAAATCAATGTCTGGCGTAACAGAAAGGTAATTTAAATAGCAGAAAGATGATAAAAGGTTTTTACTTTTGCTGATCTGAACATTTATTTCTCCATTTATTTCTAAAACTCTTTTGGAAAGGTGATGCATTTTTCGATTTAAGGCTATTTCGTCCAACTGTGTGGAGTAGTTAAGTACCGGTGCTGATAACCACCGTGGCACAGGAAAGAAAAAGAACATCAAACTTCATTAACGGGAAATTCAAGGAAAAACACACCAAAAAGTACAGTGTACGCCGCTTGACTGCCAAGTGATTTCTGGGAAATGCAGCGCCTAAAACAATATGCCACTGAGCCCTCATCACCAAAAATAGCAAATAAGATCTTTCAGGTTATTTTAACACAGTTTTGGGATTGTTGTGCGGTTATATTAAAGACTAAATTTAGTCCAGGCGACGACTCTCTGGATCACAGAAATCGCCCACTTCTTTTCTTTGGTCTGGTGACCGTCAGGACGGGCGGCGGAGCCAAAAAGAGCAGGGGGAGGGGCGATGAAGCCGCTGCCTTCATGCAAATATATGACTGGGAAGACGGACAACTACACACACACACGCAAAGCATGCTGAGTCAATTACTCGGCGTGGCTGCAAGCGAACAGATGTGCAAACAGTGAGCGGGGAGAACAAAAATCCATGGAAGTGATAGAAGCCACAAAACATAGAAAACAGACACACACACACACTCCACACCAGTTGCTTTCCATTATTCAGATGCCACTCAGAGGCCGAGCACTGCCAGCTGGTAACATGATCTGTGACAGGAATGAAAGGCTCTAGCGTTCCCCGCGTGGTGACAACAGCACTAAGTAGTTTGCGTTGGACGGGACGGTGCTCGGTGGAGTGCTGAAAACAGCTACAGTAGTTACAGTGTTAGGTGACGGCTGAAATCTGCACCGTGATACCGATGAGACCAAACTCTTCACACATGGGGGAGAAAAATGGTTTTATTTCCACCTGGCAGCACCTCTACAGCGAATTAACGTCCACACTTTGGTGTTTAATCGGTATAAAAGCCACACTGTAAAAAACAGTTGGTTTGGTTTGTGTGGTTTTTTTAGGAAGTCAATTCACCAAGACAAGAAATTAGAGCTTCAGATTATTCGATTAGTCAATTGACAGAACATTATTTTGATAATCTCAATATATTGATAACCGATTCATCATTTTGAGTCATATTTTTAAGAAAAACATGCTAAGAATCTCAGTTTCCTGCTTCTTACATGTGAATATTCTGGTTTCTTTATTCCTTCATGATAGTACACTGAATATCTTTACATTGTGGACTGTTGGTTGGGAAGAAAAAAGACATTTCCTTGGGCTTTAGGAAACACTAATCAACGTTTTTTTCCCCATTTTCTGACTAATCAGTTAAAGAAAATAATTGACGGACTAATCAATAATGAAAGTAATCATTAATCCCCACAACTTTTAAAGCCTGTGGTTTTTGGATGGCAACCAAAGTCTAACAGTTGTTCCTTTCGCTTTAAATCTGTCTAACACATTTCATGGAAATCTGCTCATAGATTTGTGAGGCAACGGCGCTGACGGACAAGTAGACAGAGAGAAAAAGATCAAATCCTTGGTGGAGTTAATAATTACAACCGACAGCCGACGGAGCGGAGCCAAACCAGCTTTTATTAATTCATTCATCCATCTGAGACAAGATGTGTTAACAGATGGGAGAACACCGGAGCGACTTTGCGCTCCTCTTTGTTGTGCAGCAGATTATCTCTGACTAAGCAACTTCGCTTTTGTCTCCGGCAAGCGCACAGCGGCATGATTCAAACACTTAATGTGACTCAGAGGGAAAGCGATGCACCTGATGCCTCTGCTGTGAAATACGGAGTGTGACCGAGGAACGGAGACGCTCATAAAGCTTTGGCGCCTCCACGTTGTTGTTGTTGTTGTTGTCACGTTCCTGGAAAAAGTAACTATGGTGAGGGGGGTGGGGGGAATAAATAAATAAATAAAATAAATCACCCATGTGTCAAAATATCTCAAATGCCAACAGAAATAAAACAAGGTGAGAGACTACAGAGCACAGACACACGAGGGATACGATGAGGACTTTATGTAACCAACACAGATGGAAACAAACCCATGTGAGATGAATCCTGTATTAGATAAATCATATATTATGTAATATATAGACAATATATTCCTGTATCAGCAATTTCTTAAAATGTACATATCAGTCACATGCACCTGCACTCAAAGCTTAAACTATTCATTCTGGGGCAGCATCAATCCAATGCTAAATGTGATTCTGTATCCACCATTTTTACAGAAGCCCTGTTCACGCCTGGTATTAAGATGCATCCTGGGTGATTCGATCACAGGTGGAAGGCTCTGAGTATAGGTGTGAATGTACCCAAGATGCACTGGGGATGCACAGATGATGCACTAAGGTCTGATTACATTCAGAGGTGGTCTGGGCTGCATGTGCTCAGTGTGGCTGGTGAGTATGAAGTTACAAGCCAAGTTCCTGTGTCTTTCTTGCTACCTCCACATTAAAGTGAAGCAGTTTAGCCCTGAAGTTAGCAACGACGGGGTTAGTCTAACCTGACCAGGCTCACTTAAGGTGGACTGACCTTTAAGGTGAAGCATGTATTCTCATTTTAGTGACAATCTCAGCCAATCATAATGGAGAAATGCTGAGTCTCTGCTGACTTTTACTCTCCTCTCACCACATTTGGTCTTCACAAACAGAAGCGGTGTATGTTTATATGCATGGGAAGTGAGACGCATCACAAGTCTGATCACAAGTGGTCACTCGAGATGTATGTGACGTATGTTGTAAACAAGGCCAGTATGAGAGGAACACACACTGTAGCTGCACACTGTTCTGGGTGCCTGTGTGTGTTTGTGAGAAAACTCTTACGCAATACCAAGTGAAATTTCATCCTAGCTGACACCGTCGCACACAGACAAGAAAAAGAGATTAAAAAACCATTATCTCTCTTTTAATTACTCTGTTACATAAAAAACTAATGATAAAAATAACTCAAGTTAGCTCAGCTGCTTGCATAGCCCTCCTACAGTAACCATCCTTTCACAGAAAACATTCATCAACGGCTGACACAATGTCACCGGTTTTTCACTCACAATCAATATAGATTAAAACAAGAAATAAAACTCAGGAGGAGATAGATGACATTAACATGTGGCTGTGCTGTTGTTAAAGACATTGTCTCATTTGCAGTGAAAAGGACTTTTTCAGGGAAGACAGTCAGGTAAACAAAAGCTGAAGAGCTTTCAGAAACATTTCAGAAGTGAGCACAGACTGGCAGATCCATAGTGCTGAAGTGAGCTTTTACAAGTTAGTATTAATTACCGTTTTATCACTCAGCCGCAGGCTGTACTTTCTGTAAAACTGCAATCCAAAGAAGAAAAAAAGAAAGAAAGGAGAAACATTGTTGAAGAACAGTGGCGATACAGTAAATCCTGCCATGAAGTCAAAGCCAGGAAGTCGACTCTAAAGCTGCCATCCAGGAGGGTAAACTTCTCTAAAAGACCGCAGTCTGGTCAGCAATTACAGGGCAGCTTCTGGATGACCTCCCACATCAAACCACACCTGTTATTTGGAGAAAAAGACTCATCTTACTCTTCATTATTAACCTCCATAACCTGTGGACACACAGCCATAACAAGTCCAGTAAGCAGCTCCTGCGATCGCCACACTGAACAAACTTTCCCCAGCAGCAGCACACAGAGACGTCAGTCATGCTTCCAGCGGCTGAACACTGCCGTCCAAGAGCAGCATACTTCTGGACGGGGCTTTTGAATTGGGACAGATACATAGTGTAAGACACGTGTTAGGCTGCAGCTTAGCCCTACTTAACTGCACCTTTGGGTCAAATAAAGTTTTTTTTTTTTGTATTCTATTGCACCAAATTTTATAACTCTTTCTTTGCTCACTGAATGTGCAGTCTTTTCTCCAGAGATGTCCTATTTGACATCTCTTGTTGAAAGCGGCTCCGTCTCGCTTCTCTTTAAAGACGACTCGTTGTTCAAACCTATAAAAGTCCCCCTCTCTACTCTTAAGTGTTTTTTTCCGCAGCTGGATGTTTGAGTTTGTTTTCACATCCATCAGCTGACGGAGGAAAAGTTTCTCTGTGCTCACGTTAAACCTGAATTTAGGGCGTGAACCTCGGAGCAGGATTTGTGACATCACAACTAGTTAGGAGCCAATCGTGGACCAAAATATCAGTCACAGTCAGTCCAACAGACTCCAAACCTTCTCTCACATCTCAGATACCTTGAACAATGATGATGGCTCACTTAGGCGCCGTAAATGGCTCGCATTACAACGTAAAGGTCGATACTTTTCAAAGCTGCGGCTCACATCAGGAAACAGAAAACACAACGACAATAAACTGAAAACACATCTCGTTAATGAAAAAGGTCTCATGTCTCCCGTGGTTTCGCCCGTAGGCCTATAAGGGCGCATCTCAGACATTTTAAAAGTCAAAGCACTTGGCCGCCACAGAACAAATTACATAACAACAACAACAGCAACAACTCTTGAGATCACTAAATTACAAGCTCGCACAGAACAGGCGGGATCATGACAACGTTCACATGTGCAGTGTAACAAAAGAGAAGCGTGGGAAAGAAATTAGAGAGGAAAGAGCTGACAGAGGATAAAAACATACAACTGGAGGCGGAAGATGTGGGAGAAAGAAATCTTAAAATAAATACTAAAATAATATGATGAGGATGATGATACCAGCCATAAGCACTCATTAAGTTTTATTTATATAGTTAACTCTATCTCATAACAAAGAACAAGGCTTATTGTAAAGCATGGGATCTGACATCTGATTGGCCCAGAGAAGGAAAAAAAACTGTTTTAGTCATTTTAAGAGAATTTACGCAGCCCACAGTGTGCATTAAGACACATCTGCTGAGTGGAGAGGGAAAAAAAGAACAACCCTCTCTTTACATCTCTCTAACCGTCTTCCTCTTTCTGTCATGTGAGCTTGGACATTTTTTAAACGAATAACCTGTAGCATCTGGACTGAATCTGCTGCCTGCCTCTCCAAAGGGAACGGTGCGGCATGCCAAGCTTGCAAATCATGTGGATATGTGGATGTAGGACTTGAATGACTGTCAGTAGACATGCCAGGATGTTCCTGTGTGGTGTCTGTGTGTGTGCAGCCAAGTGTGAGAGACAGCGAGGAGGGGTTTTGTGTGTTTGTGTGTGTGTGTGTGTGTGTGTGTGTGTGTGTGTGTGTGTGTGTGTGTGTGTGTGTGTGTGTGTGTGTGTGTGTGTGTGTGTGTGCGGGGCTCGTTGTAACACTTTATGATATGCTCATACATTCAACTCTGGCTAAATAAAGAAGGATGTAAAAAAAGACAGATAAAAACTCAGATTTCACTCAAAAGGAGGCAAGATTGTGTTGGCAGAAAGGCAGAAAAAAGACAAAAATACATAAATACCATTTTTTTTTTAAGAAGCTGATTGTGTGTTTAAGTTTATTGGTGTAACACTTGTAGCCTGAAGGCTTTTAACCATCTATTAAAGTTGCAGATCGGGTTTAAATCTCATCTAGCTGTCCACATCGGCCTCTGTGTGGGTTTTTTAAACAGATATGACCCTTTTGAGCATGGGCTGCTTTTGATTTCATGACAATCTAAAGTGGAGGTTCTCATGTGCTGTCTAAAACATTTCAAGTCACAGACCCCTGAAAACACAAACATCTGGCCACTCTGAGTATCTGCCCCACTGACTACTTTGGGAGAAGATTTTTGTTATTGTTAACTCAGAATTGAATTGCATTGGGTATGGTGTGTTTATGTAAGGAGATAATATGTACAGAGTGAAAGTCAGTCTTATAGCCAATATTGTCTTTAGGGCATTTTTTCTGCACTGAAATTGACTCTCCTCTCTTTGCTTGGTGAGACTTCTCACTCCATACTTTGAGTAAAACATAAACAAGCACATAAAGGTAAAAAAAAAGATTATAATCATGGAATACAGTTTCAATCCAGAATATTTGTCTTTTTTTTTCCTTGAAAGAAACTAAAAGTGGAGAGGGGGATAGGATGGGACGACAGCCCAGCTGGTCATCTCACAAAGAGCCTGATTGTTGTTGAAACAGAGGATGAACACGGGCTGCAATGAGCCTCGGACAGACTGCTTGTGAAATAAGACAATAAAAAAGGGAGATATTTCAAACTGAGAGGAGGGAAAGCGTGACTCTTGCTCCTATATTGAAATCTCGTGATGTCAACAAATAAACAGTCCCGCTTCTTACCTCCACACTGAACGGCTGCTCCTCTCCGTTCACGGCACATAAAATCCACAGCAACAACTGCAAACATAACGTCCCCATACAGCTGCTGGTAAGACATCTCCTACTGCGGAGCGCCAGTAAAACCATAGTGAACCCCGCTTGTGGTCGCTTTCTGTCTCTGCTCAGTTGTATTTACAATCGATACAAACAAACGGACACCGGGAATTAATCCTAGACGTTTAGCGGCAACATTGCTGAAGCCTCGGTGTCTCTCGGTGCTTGCAGAGGAGAGGGGAGAAGGGAGAAGGAGCTGATTCGTCGCCGCTGTTTCAGCTGGAGGTTATCCCCCCGGGGAAAGAGTCGCTGTTAACGCCTGTCAGCAGCCTCCCGGTCCCGCTGTCCCCGGGTGAGTCCTCCAGTACATCGGCCGTTGTTCCAAGCGGACACGTCCAGCCCGTTTTCTGCAGCGCGCGGCATAGCTGCCCGTTTTCAATCGTGTTTCCCACCGAATGCGCATGCGCGTACTGCCAGGCTCGCCCCCATCCCGCTCCTCATCCACATCCACATCCTCCTATAAAAACAAAACAGTCCGTCTGACAGTTTGTGTGTGTGCTGAGTTGTTTCTCTGAAGCTTACGGATTATTACAGGCAATACATCATCATATAATATAATTCTTCATATTAACAAACATGTTTTATAATATTTTACCTCTGTAACTCAGCACCAACTTCTGCCTATAACTTCAAATATACACACAAAAAGCCTCTGTATCCCACTTTTCAGTCATATTGTAACATCAGCAGTTATGTGAAATTATGATACAACAAGTGCGTTAAGCCTCAATCACATAGCCTAAGAAAAAGGGCATGCAGGGCAAATGTAGTTAATGACCCATATCAGGGCAAAGGCAAAATGTAGCTGAGGCATTGCGTTTATACAGCTTTATTTAAATATACTTATATTTTTCCTGGCATACATGTTTCAGTGAGATGCTTTAGAAAGTTGTATGAGAGCACTTTAAAAGGGGGAAAAATGTTTTATGTTTATATGTTTTTAATTTAGCAGGACAAAAAAGAATGCTGTAAACTGTCTCTTTGTGTTGGGTCATTTACTGTATTTATGTTATAGATCCTTCAAATCCACTAGAGGGCGATAAAAGGCTCAGTGCTCAATTCAAACACAACCATAACCCTCAGTGTAATAAACTGTAGGTGAGTAATCCTACCCAGAAGTGCCTTTTGTGTCTAAGCATGTCTTTCCAGTACAGCAGTGATGATGATGATGGTGATGATGATAATGCCATCAAGGCTGTCATACTATAAAGTGACTTCAAGGTGTTCTCAAGGTTTAAAGATTCTGCTTTTACAGGCAAAGATTTCTTCAAGGTCTCTTTTTTTGTCACACTCATTGTAAAAGATATTGTTATAAGTTTATGTAACATGTATTAAGAGTAGAAAATATGTAAGTGTTGTCACCTGGCTAAAAGATGTGTTGACTTGTAGCTCCCACATAATGCATAAACAGTATCTAAAGTCATTTTCTAATCTCCTTGGATAATAGAGAAGGGTCGTATCTAATGAGCCAGATCAATGCTTTTCCACTTAGACTAACACTGAGGGATGAAAAACAATTGCGTGTGTGTGTGTGTGTGTGTGTGTGTGTGTGTGTGTGTGTGTGTGTGTGTGTGTGTGTGTGTGTGTGTGTGTGTGTGTGTGTGTGTGTGTGTGTGTGTGTGAGGGGCCACAGTCAAGTTAGGTGAGCCGCACCATTAGCCCATTGATGAGGTTTCAATTTGCACACACACACACACACACACACACACACCACCACCACCCGCCGCAGAGGAATTCTCAGCCATCCCACTCAATGGAAAACTCCATTTAAAGTTTTGAGATACATTGGCAATCCAATTTTTCAGCACAATTATCTGTTTGACCCTGTGTGATCCATGATTTTCTATAGCACACACTGTTGCACCAGACTGTTTAAAACAAACTCCATTGTGCTCATTTTAAGCCACAATGGGACTATTAGTAACACAGTTTATACACCCATACAGTTACACTTCTACACTCAGTAAGTGACAAACACTGTCTGATACTCCAAGAGGGACATCATGTGACACAGTTCATCACGGGTCGATGGGATAAAGGATGTGCTGTGCTCTGAAATCTGCTGACCCACATGACTATTTGGTTGAACTATGAAGGCGGATTGCAGACTCATAAATAGTTGATTTACCTTTCCACAGCTGAGCCCCTGTTTAGACAAAGAGATGGTTGATTTACCTCATAAATGATGAGAATATAGACAATAAAGTCAACCTGGGAGTCCCCCACGGATAACTTAAAGGTGCTATGGTGACAAGTTCTATATGGTGGAAAAATTGCCCTAGAATAAAAATTTACAGCTATTTAAGGCAGAAGGAGCCCATAAACTTCCAAACTTAAAATATTATTTCTGGGCTGCACATATGAAGCCTCTCATACACACACTGGCTTATATATAATTTAAAAAATGTTCCCATGGCCCCTGCAAATTTTACCTTTTTTAGATGCCCCTAAAAGAATTGGCAGACTGGACTAAGAACACTCTTAACATCTAGAATAAAATACAGTCAGCGTTTGGGCTACCTAAACTAATCCCATCAATAATAAGTATTGGATATGATAATTCCTTTACACCTAACAATTTCAGATCATAGACTGGTTTATCTGCACCAATTATTCAGTGGTGACAATCTTAAGATACTTGAACATTTGAAAAATGATTTTGATCTCTCCAGGACAGATTTCTTTAGATATTTACAGCTAAGAACTTTCCAGACAACACATAAATCGGCAATGGAGATAAGAAAATGATTAGTGAATTGTATCATATGTTTTTTTTTATCTATGAGTCCACTTAATTACCTTCAGATAAAGCAGAGATGGGAAAGAGAAATGAACAAGGTCATATTACAGGACACTTTGAAGGAGGTGTGTACTCAGGCACATCTAGTTACAAATTCAAACACATGGAGGGAATTCAAATGGAAAATAATCACTACATTTTTCAGAACACCAGAAATAATAATCAAGATGGGCTCAACACATCCCAGCTCATGTTGGAGGAACTGTGGATCACACCCAGATATTCTGGCTCTGTCCTCAGCTGAGTGTATTCTGGAGAGAGATGTTTGATGCCCTTAAAGAGGTTTTCCAACAGGACATTCCACAAGACCCCACAGGGGCACTGTTGGGAGTAATACCTAAAGGCCTGGAGCCATGAAATACCTTTCAAATATATTACTTACAACAGCCTTGAAGATGGCTGGAACCTGACCCTCCCACGTACAATACATGGATCCAAAAGTATGAGACCTTTATCAGATGGAGCAAATTACATAAGGCTCCAAAAATCCACCTTTACTAAGCAATAGAGCTCTGTTTGGTCTTTGTTAATACAGCAAGGTTTATAACCCAACGGTGCTCCTGTCTAACCCTTACTTGCACCTGTTTTTCTACCTATGCTATTTCACCCTGGAGTGAACATTTGCTATTATCATTTTTCTTATCTTATCTTATTATTTATCAGCCACACAGGATCATAAAAAAGGGACTGCACATACTGGTTAGTGATGGGTTTTTTTCTCTGAAAAATTGAGCCTGACAACAGTGATGTGTTTTCCATCCAAAGCCATCAGTCTGTCACTTCTATCAGCTGTCAGACTGATTCATTCATTTAATAATCATCTGACTGCCATATACACACAGTAACAGAGTGAGCTGTCTTATATTTCCTCCCAAGAATCCATGCAAAACTATCCACCACCTTATTAAAATCCAGGGCTTGGACCGTAACACTGGATGCTACTGGTTAATTATGCACTCTAGGCTGAAAGCGAGGGTCCCCCCTTGAGATATTGAATATTTTTCACCAAATTATTTTGCTATTTGTGCAGTTAAGGAGCAAAACTTCACATGTTAATCTCCCCATAAGCTTCTGGTTTATTTTCAACCCAACACGTACACATGCATCTCACAGTGACATCGCCCAGAGGCCCTTTTTTATTAGCATAGAACTACACAACGAGCAATCTACTGAGGGCACATGGATGAGTTTTTTTTCTTTACTTGCATCCCTTAATAGGTTGGCCCATGTGATCTATCTCTGAAAACATCTGTGTGCTCCATTGACATGAAGGTGATGCATTGCATTTGGATCAATATGTGTTACTGAGTAAACTGCAAAAACAGTGTTGCGACACAGACATTGTTTCATGAATTTCATTACTCGCCACTTTTGCCAGCGTGAAAGTTTGCCTTCCTTTCTTTGTTCCTCTTGTGATCATTTAGAAGTTTGTTGGCTGGTTGAATCATTTTTCCTCTTTCCTTCCCTAATTCTCTCACACTCACTGTCTCTTCCTCTCCTCTCCTTAATGATTTCCTCTCTCACTCGATAATCCTGAATACCCTTTTTGAAAGGTTCTGGCCCTTTCCAACTGGTCCTCCCACCAGCACAAAGCTTTGCCAGGATCCTCAAAGCCTCCCTTTCCAAACATGACTCTGTCTCATAACTGCTGCATCTGCTCCCAGTCAGACCTCCTGGATCTCCTGGCAGCATAAATCCAAAGCCTCCCGTCTGTCTCCCTTTCTCTCTGCACAGAGGAATAAAGAAGAGGAAGATGAGGAGAGGCCAGCGATCTACACTGGAGCACTGGTTGGTAATTTAAACATGGAGTTCTTCCAAAAAGTAAAAGTAAAAATATTTGATTTCCCTGGGGATGAGTCATTCATTGGTAAGATATTTGGCAAAGGAGTTTGGAGGTAAACCTCGTCTTTAACCAGACATCATCTTTAACTCCGAGGTCGGGTGGGATCACCGTCAGATCACGTTCTCACTCTACAGGAAACTCCAGACCCACTTTGGATGCACAGTGAGAAGCCGCCCTCTCAACAAGGTTTCAGATTGATTGCTGTGTTATCGTATGGCCAGACGAAGCCAACTAAAAGGAAACACCACTCCAGTAAGAAATAACTGCTCTTTTCAAACAAGAGCCTTTTTCACACTCGGACCGTTTGACTTGGGTCTGAACCCAAAATCATTTCAGGGTGTTTTTCACTCTCACAGGGTTGTTTTCCCTCACATGAAATTTCAACTAAACCACAAACTGTTTGCTGTTGTCAGCATTTACTTTGTCTGTTTTGTGTCACTATGTACCTTGTTTATGTCATGTGTAGCTAAATAAAGACATTTTTAGTTGTTCTTGGTTCCCTTAGTTTAAAAGATCACCGAAACTTTGGTGACCAAACATCACTTTTCACGTGAACTTACAGTAACAGCTCCAATATTTCAATTCACTTGTACCATTAGCCCTTTAATCTTTCCTTTTTTGGTAGATTTACTGAAATTTGGTCATCCGTTTAAATAGAAGATTTTGGCCCAGTTTTTCACCCTACATCCTTTCCTTTCAAAATTCAAACTTATTCTTATTCAAGGCTACCTGAATATAACTTTTGATTTTTATAATGGTCTCACTGCAGTTTTCATGAATGCATACTTAAGTGAAGTCATTAAACCAAACAGAATATAGCTCTGCATGTACACTGATGTAGAAACCAGGTTTTGCCATTTTGAATCAGTGTCTTGGCTCAGCTCTCAGAACCAAATGACACAGGAAATCAAAACATCTGGGTCTCTGGCTCTAATCACAGCCCATCACTGATGTGATTGCACATCCTTTTAGGAAGTTTTGACACAAGGCATATTGCTGGTCTCCATTAACCCAGCCATGACACCACAGTCCCTGCCATACGGCTCAAGCGAAGCTGGGCACTGGCTTGTTTAAACTTTGGACACACAGACGTACAGACATTCAGCAGAAATGGGTCGGCTCAGTATAAAAATAACCCGATTACAGCCCACACGTTGCCATCGCTGAGAACAGACTGGATATTTACATAATAAGCTTAGTCGTGCAGTCGGCTTCACACCAGCTCACACCAGCAAGAATCTAGATTCACTTTGCAGAAGCAATTGAGTCCCTGTTATCTGTATGGAGAGAGGAACATGTTAGATGTGTGCACATGCTTCGTGCACTTGAGTAGATGCCCGCTTCACTCCTGAAGAACCACAACTTGATGTGACTTCAGTTAACTGAGAACGGAAATAGATCTATGAATGAATTGAAGCTGTTCAGACGGAGGGGGGGATTTGATTTGGCAGTGCACTGGTTGAGGACATGCAGGGAGGATAATGAATTTGTTGGCTTTAGAGTCTTGGTGGTCTCTTCGCTGATGAAAGGGGGAAAAAAGAGTCAAAGGAAAGAGTCAGAAAGGGTGTCTATGAAAAACTAAGCATGGCGTATGCACGTCCGTAAATGAAAAATGCATTATCGGAGGATGGGAGGAGTTAGCTTGGTGTGTTAAATTCTGGTCCTTCCTCTTGAGTGTCAGGTGTTTTATTACCAAAAAAAAAATCTTCACCTTACATTTGAGGATTTTCCTCCTAATCTCTACAGGCGTGACTTGTTGTCAGAATGGCCACAGTGATAAAAATAAGATAGTGGTTGAAAAGTCCTTGTCCTTGAAAAGTGCCATTTGTTTGTCCATGATGGGACACAAACTTCAAACATATACTCTACTGTATAGCTACCATATACTCACTACTTCTCTTAATAGCACTGAACATTGGCATTGGGTGTATATCATGCAGAATTGTCAAATATGAATACAATTCTCATACATGAAATAAGGATGCAATAAACAAAAAACTTTGATTCACATGTTTGGACATGAAATCCTGATAAAAATATGGATTCATACAATGTGGAAGGTAAACTCAGTAAAACCTGCACACTTACAATGTATATGAAAAAATGTATATGTTCTTTAGACTGACAAACAGCCCCTACTCAAGTTATGAATAATAGCATACATTGTTATATTAAATTGATTTATGTATGTATGAATGAGAAAAGGATCATTTAACGGAATAAGCACTGCCAGTCAATGTAGTGCACACCTCTGAACTAGTAAATCTTCATCGACCCCTATCTGCCTAATTGCTATTAACATATCTTGATGGTATCAGCTAACGTACAGTACCTCTGTACCTTGTAGATGGCCATAGCAATGTGAAAAACTTGTGTAGTACCTCCCCATCGATCAGATAAGACTAAAAGCTGTAAGCTTCAAAGTAAGAGCAATGGAAAGTAATTCACCACACACACACACACACACACACACACACACACACACACACACACACACACACGCACACACACACACACACACACACACACACACACACATACATGTATGGCTTTGAGATTTTCCTTTGTGATTGGCAGTGGTTTCAGCAACTCGGTAACCCAAAAATCTAGCCTCTGCACCAAATATGTTTCCACCCTTCCTGTAAGGGGTAGCTAAACATGCGTATCAAGCAGCCACCCATTGCCCAAAAACTTGAAACTGATCAAAATCGGAAGTAGGTCAATTGGCGTTGTTGGCAAACTCTCTCTCTCTCTCTCTCTCTCTCTCTCTCTCTCTCTCTCTCTCTCTGGCTCAGGGTGGCCAACAGTTTCTTTTTCAAACTTGTGCTTATGGGAATAAGGCAGACTGATGCCATAACAGAGCTGTTAATAACTTCAGTGGGTGAAACTTGGAAGGGAAGTGCAACACTAAAGAAGGCAATGGCCACTTCCCATCTCCTGCACTTTATACCACGATATAAAAAATATATGCAGTTGGTGGTGAGGAAGTGCATCTTTTTCATTGAGTATTTCTGCTATAACCTTCAGTTTGTGCTTCACTGGATTCAATGTAATGATTAGTCATAAGGTAAAAATGGCACTTTGAATAACTTTCCCCATCTGACACATTTTTTATAAATACTGTGTATACAACTCCAAATGATTCAATAATATTGGAAGCAGAAACATCCCATGTGTTTTGTACAGAGAAAATAAATATGATGAGTATAAATTACTGCCACCAATACATTATTCATAGTTTTTGTCTTTTTTTATAAAAGAAACGTTGTGGTGAAGAAGCACAAAATGCTCCAGCACAGTGAGAGAGAGTGCTGTTTGCCAACTGATCTATAATTTACCAGTCAGGGTCTAATGATATCAGCAGCATCTTCCTCAAATAACTATGTGTGTGTGTTCGTAATAAAGAAATAAGGAGTTGAATGTGACCTGTAAGATTTAAAGCAAACATCCAGGCTGTGTGTGACTGATAAGATTACGTCCAAAATGTTTTATACAGCTGATGCTATGGTAGGAATATTCTCAGTGATGGATCAACCACCTCCGGCGTTGTGGCTGCCGTTCACTGCCTGTCATCCACCTCAACATACTGCTGAATAAAAGCTGAATGATGCAAGTTCAGGAGTGAAGGGAATGCCACAGCAGAACGATGAGCAATGCACTTACCACCCTATTTTGAGAAATTATGATTGATTATAGCTCCCAGAAGCGTTTCTCACACTGGTCTTCTCACAAGCCCTAAATTAGTTCTTGGCTCTGGGCAAAGAAGCATTTCACAGAGGAACATTTTATAGCAGACTGCACTGCAGAAGTGGGTTAACCTAGACCTGTCACTGTTAGCGTATGAATTAATGCAATGTTACGCTAGATGGGTTTTATTCTTACTCTAAGTGTGACTGGAGTAACCCAACTGTCAGCATAGATTGGTCTGTAGTCTGAAAGAGTGAACACCTAGACCCTCCAGGCTGCAGACTAGGCTCCAGGCCAGTCAGAGCTGTGTTTGATTTTTCACATGTCTGACTCATTGTCCCGGACTGGCCAGGTTCATGTAGTGTGACTCAGTGCACAACTTGGCAGACAGCAAGTTTCTGTCACTTTAGCTCAAGGGAGGGAAAGAATATGTACGGGAACTGAAGTCACTTTTAACAACAATGCCCATTTATGATGACAGCTCACATCAGTTCAGGTTCCCAGCTCCATCTGCTAAACACATACTGATAAATTGCAGTTTTATACCTGGAGAAATGTTAAGGTCAAAAGTCAGAAACTTATCTCACTTTTTTGTGTAAGGAAAAAAATATACAGTAAAATAAATTGCAGTTATACAGAAGCATATTGCTGCCACTATGACAAAAAAAATGTTCTCATTGTTACCAGACAACAAATGATTCATTTTTTACAAGAAACAGCATATCACTTATCTTGTTATATCACAACATGTTCTCATTATTTCACAAAATGAACATTTTAATTAATATCAGTAAAACACACTTTATTGCTATAAGAAATGTCCATATGCTGTTAAAACATAAAAAAGATCCAGTCAGTTCCTACAGAGATTATATTGTATTCCAGGAGAGATAGAACAATTTAAAATGCTGTGGTACATCTCTGCACTGGATACTCTGGAAAAATCGTGTTTGCAATATAGCCTGTATTGCCTCAGAGAGGTCCAGTACTTGGTCAGGAAAAGTAGTCAGGTCTTCACTGAGGGTCCAATATTCGCTTTCATTTAAGCTGTGTTGGTTTCCACTGACTCCTGAGGCAAATATCCAGCTCTTTAGCTGTTGAACACTGCACTACTTTCACCAGCTAGCAAACATTTTCTTTCTGCTGTGTGTTGGTGGGCAGGTAGCGTACAGTCTGTTTATCAGCTACCTGTGTCTAGGAATAACACTGATGTAAGCAGTGAGAGTGAATCAACACAGTAAAGTTGCAAGCCGTAAAACCAAAATGATGAGCTGAAAGATGTTAAAATGCTCGTAAAAGCTGAGAGGATCTGCATTGTTGGTTGATAAATAAGAAAGATTGAGAAGTGTTTACTATAATATCTTTTATTTTTCCAATAGCTTTTGTCTGTCGATTATTATTATATAGTCACAGAAATTTAGCTCCTTTTTCTTGTCATTAGCAACTGTTAAGATCTGTGCTGAAGTAGTTCTATGGGTTGAATCACACTTCTGATAAGCAGTTTGACAATATTTATGTTTCTTCATGATTCCACACTTTAGTAACAATGTATTTATTGCTGTTAATGTTAGTGAGCCTGTAATTGAAACCTACTCCAGTGCTCCAGTAAGCAGCTTCAGATACAAGTGTTAGCTACACATCTAAGATGTAAATGTAAAAAATGTAATGGGCTAAATTAGCCCTGGGCCAAGAATAATCGTGAGCTGAAAATACGCCATGGGAAAACCATTATCCTGCAGATGCTTCTCAGATGAATGATCACATTAAAACAAAGGTGTTATGACATTAGGGGCCTTTAAAAATGTTAATTGTAAGCAAAAAGCCTTGGGCTTTCGAAGGCAAAATTGCTCCAACTGTTAAGAAACACTTTATGCGAAGTCGATGCTGCAGATACAGAGCTTATATGAAGTGGGAAGAGAAAAGAAGACTTTTAAACTGTGATCATTAATGCAAATGTATATTGCTAATAAGCTGGGTGAATTGGGAACATGGGTCAGGAGTCTGAAGGAGTACAAAGGGTTTGGTATTGTGTTTCTCTACGATATACAGAAACGTACTCCTGACTGAAACCATTGCCAACTTTCAGATGATGCAAGTGGAAACACTTCTAGGAGCAGCAAGAGGAAAGGAGTGGGGGCTCACTGTGCTTGTTAACACCAAATAATTCAATCCTGAAAATATTTCCTGTAAAGAGCACACCTGCAACTCAGACATTAAACTGACATTAGACTGCCAAAGCAGCAGTGTGTGTCAGACAGTTCAGTGGGAATATGTCTCTCTGTCCGCCTTTTTGCCTTCTTTCCCCATGTTGTCAAATACCCAACCTGGAAAACAAGCCTTAGCATTCATTTTAAGGTGCTTACACCACCAGTAGCAACCTGAGATCATGCAGTCCATATAGAGAAGACGTGAAAAGAAGCAAGCGTCATGTCATAAAGGAAAGTATAAAGAAGAAACATATGGGAGCCTCAGAAATAACAAACAGACGAAGAATATGTGTGTGTCGGAGAGCAACCTGGCAGCGTCACCTCCAAGACAATGTGTCATTTCCTGGCAGCCCCCCTAAACACACATGTGACAGCATAGAGGAAGTTCACCTGCTGCTTTTGACCCTGACTCATAAAATAAACTGCCAACTGTGGTGAGGATGATGTAGAATGTGTTTATGTGTGTTGCATCAGTGTTGGATCCCTGCACGGACGATGTAATAGGTCACATCCTCTGATATTTACTGTATGTTTGTCTTTAATAATCCAAGCCCAGTCAATACTCCTCTGCTACATAAAGCATGACGAAAGTTGGCCTGAGAATGTAGAGTTTACTGCAGAATTGATCAATACTACAGTCACAGAAAACCTTTAAGATGAAATGTCTGTAATGTGACAGTTTGATATATTCAACACAAGTGTGAATATGCACAAGATTTGCATGTTTGAAGTCATAGGAAGTCATGAAATGAATATCTGTACCAGAATCAGAATCAGAATCAACTTTATTGTCATTATGCAGTAAAACAGCACAACGAGATTTGCTTGTGCAGCCTCTAAAAAAACAATGCCCACACTCGCGCAAACACACACTCACACACTCACACATAATTAAGTGCATCAGAAACACATGCAACAGTAACAGCAATGGAATATTGCACAACCCCTTACTGGCCTGCCTAATCCTGCTACACCATTTATTCCACTGTCCCAAGTTAGATATGCTTTTTTATATTGCACAGTCCATATGCATAAAGTTCATATTGCACTTTAGCCCATCTGGTTAAAAGATGAAGCTGTGTTGGCTGAAAGGGGGAATGATTGTTCAGCTCTGTGATGGCCCTGGGGAAAAAACTGTTTTGCAGTCTACAGGTGCGGGCTTTGAAGGCCCGATAGAGCCTGCCCGATGGAAGTAGGGAGAAGAGGTGGTGCGAGGGGTGGTTTTCATCCTGCAGAATACTGCTTGCACGGCGGAGGCAGCGGGTCCTGAAGATGATTTTTTCAGCTATTTTGTGACTCATTTGAATGATTTCTTGTTATTGTCCGTTCAGTTGGAATACCATTCCGTGGTGCAGTATTTTAAGATGCTCTCGATAGAGCAATGATAAAAGGCCTTTAGCAGCTCAGCAGACAAGTTGTTCTTTTTGAGTCGCTGGTGTGCTTTTTCACTATGGCAGTTGTGTTGGCATCCCATTTAAAGTCCTCTGTGATCTGAATCCCCAGGAACTGGAGACCCTCTCCACTTCCTCACCGTTGATGATCGGGGGGTCCACTTTGTGACTCCTGAAGTCCACTATGATTTCCTTGGTTTTCTTGACATTCAGAGTCAGGTTGTTATCTGTACACCATTCTACTAGTCTGTCGACTTCATCTCTGTAGGCGGTCTCATTGCCTTTGCAGATCTGTCCCACCACAGTAGTATCATCTGCAAATTTTATAATAGTGTTTGAGGGGTGGGTGGAGATGCAGTCGTGTGTAGATGGTGTAGAGAAACCTACCAAATTTGATGACAATCCATCTAACAAGCCTGTTAAGATTAATGACACTATAGGTGTAAATTTAGATGCAAAAAACAACCTATAGTTCCGTTTGAGTGACAGACACCATCTAGTGGCCATGGTAAGAAGTACCACAGTTCAGATGACGTCCATATAAGGTATCATAAGAGGTCAGACAAAATTCCAAATTCAGAGGTGGCTAGTTTGATGAATGGATAGAATTTAAGTTGCAAAAACCATGAGCAACCATGAGCATCACATTGCCAACTGTGGATCTTCTTTTTTTTTTAAACTGCAACTACGATTGTCATGGTGTATACTGTTGCCCTGACATTGAAGGTTGCCGAACTTTAAGGAAGTAGTAACTTTAACCCACACCACATTTCAAGCAATCATTTTAACCCAAACCATAATCTTTTCCTTACTCTGACCAAGTAGTTTTTGTGCATAAACCTAACCACATCGTTGTCACACCAGAAAACCTCATTCTTTTTTAACTGTGATGGGTAACAGTTTTGGAAACTGTTCCAAAAGGTTGTTCTGGAGAGCATTGTGCAAATGATCTATGTGGTCTTTTAATGGCTTGTTGTATCTAATAAAGACAAATGACAACTTCATGGTGACGGTGATGTCCAAAGTTATCGTCTGGGAACCATGAATGTAACAGCTAGTAGATTTTGTTTTAGATATTTTTTGATTTTGATTAAACACTGACTGGTGGCACCTGAGGAAATATCAGTCCATCATTCAAGACACTATACTTAACTTCTGTGTACAATGAATGTCTGCACAATCCAACAACTGTTGTGATATTTCAGTCTGTTTCAAAGTGGCGGACAACCAAGAAAACTGAATGACATTACGAACCCTACAGCCCAAAAAAGAAAAAAAAAGAAAAGAACAAAATCTATCATCATTACATTTAACATTAATTTCTGCAGGAATCCCAGGTGAATCCCAGTGATGAGATTATGTCTTTTTTAATTTAGTCATCATCTCAGGATTCAACCCCTTACATCTGTTTTATATAATTGGGTTTTTTGCACTGGTAAATTTCAAGTGATGGGCACCTAGAAGAAGTGATGTCATCAGAGCCAACCATGACTGACAATACACACAGACTGACAATATCATTACGTACCTGCAGACAGGGTTGTGGATTTGTTGAGGGCTGTTGACCACAGGTGGGAGAGCAGTCTTATGTCCTCCATTTGAGTTGTCTTGAGTGCACAGTGCAGGTCAGCAGTCTCCTTCGGGAGGATGATGAGCAAGCCCTGATGAACACCTCACAACAAAATGCCACAGGAAATAAGTTCTGCCAAAAGGAGCACTGTTGTTAGTATTCTATGTGGCAAACAAATCTCTCACCTGTATTCACGATAGGAAGATATATTCATTTGAAAGGTCAGGCTTGTCTCAAACACACAGCTGAAGATATTTGCAAGAATTACATTATCTATGTATTGAATATTTTGAAGGTAGAGGGTATCTGAAGATACGTACAGTAAGTTCAACCAATCAAAAGAATGGACCTCTGCATGAAGATTGAGGCTCAAAGTTTTCTCTGTTACGCTATTTATTTGTACAAGAAAAAAATGAGAAGGTAGATACTGTGGATAATCCATCATTGTAGAGGGTAAAATTGCATCCCTGGGTTTTTAAGTTCCTCCTGTGAGATCCTAAGCAGGTTTTCAATTCTTAATTGTGATTGTCCTAGGTTTCTTTCTGACACTCCTGTCATCTATATGCAGCCCCTATCCACCAATTTATTAGGGCCTGTGTCTGTGTGTGCTTCTCTGCGTGCTCACTTGATGGACTTACAAGCCTCACAGAGTTTATCATCATCATTAATCCCCATTACAAGAGCTAACAGTAATATCTGACAGTAACAATTCTCAATCGCTCCCTTTCTGTTTTGTAATGAATCTTGTGACTGTTGTCCTCCACTGGTGGCCTTCTGCTGAGCCAAACAGCTGCTGCCATCAGCTATCTTTCTATCAATGTTGCTCATTGCTATCTGCATTAATTATCCTTTTGACCCGGTATGGGCTTGCAGCACATGGGCATTTAAAGCTTTATATAAAACTATGATAAGCAATCAGTGAGTGCTGTAATCAATGGCTAATAGCCGTCCAGGCAGCTTAGCCAATCGTTTGAACAGCCAGGTGGAAGTGAGTTATCTGATTGGGTCGTTTATGATTTGTCTGGGTAGTTATTGAGGGCCGCAGCCAGCTGTGGGGTAGATGTTCCAAGTGGGAACAGCATAATCATGCTGGCGGTGCCACAGGACCACACCGGTGCTGGTGTTGTGGGTGACTGGGAGGTTACAAAGAAATGAGAACATTCTCCATATTCAGTGTTTCCACAATGAATTCTCAGCCTCAGAGCAACAGAATATTTTAACAAGCGTTCCATTTCCTGAATTTGTACAACAGCCCTCCATTACTTAGGTCTTTAAAGTCAAACTGAAATCAAACAAAAAGATTATAGTTCAAATTTCAGTTTGGCTTCGACTATTACTGGCAAGACAGCAAGGTCGATTTGCAAAGCTGCTCGCAAATAAACCAAATTCCAAAAATACACTTTCAAGTTTGGTTTGCCCCACTTATAATAACCTGATTTTGTGTGTGAAGTGTTACATTGGCATCTTTGGCTCTGTGTCACTTACTCTTTCTGTCCATCCCTCTGTCTCTGACAGCCTCTTTGATTGAGATCACGCTGTCATCTGCTTTCTTTATTACTCACACTCAGAAATGGGACATGTCCCTCCCACCGCAATCTGTCACTGTTACATAGCTGACATTGGGGAGGGACTCTGGTCACTTTGCACACTTTGCTTTCTCTCTCTCTCTCTCTCTCTCTCTCTCTCTCTCTCTCTCTCTCTCTCTCTCTCTCTCTCTCTCTCTCTCTCTCTCTCTCTCTCTCTCTCTCACTCTTTCTCTCTCTGTCTCTCTCCTTTCTCTCTTTCCCTCCCTCCACCCACTCGTCATTTGGTGCCCAGATGGAGCCGTTGCAGGCGAAGGAAGCTTTAGCTGTGCACCCTACTTTTTGCAGGAAAAACTTGCTGCAGGGCAAAGAGAGGAAAATGTCAATGAACACCTTTGGCTCTTATCTGTGTCCAATAGAGTAAGCAGACCAGCAGAGTTTCTTCTAACATAAAGTTTAATAATAGAAACTGGATCCTGATATTGAAAGTTTTTATTGCAGTCACTGCAAAAACAGCTTTAGTTTAACTACATCATATTAGAGGATTTTTTAGGTATTGATGTCCTCAAAATGTAGTTCTGACTCAGTCTAACACTGACATTTGGAGCTGCCAACATGAGTTGTTTCCTTGCCGTTATGGATCTGTTACATTTTGGAAATGTACCTCAAGAACGAAAAAAATAACTACTTCAGACTTAATAATATTTAATACACTGTAATTAGTGAACAGTTTGGTGTGGTTTTGTATCATAAAGCATGACATAAAGGCACCTTGTGGACTTTTTTTTGTAACTTGTTTTATTCACCTTCAGTAGAGTAGAGAACAGTAAAGTTTTAACGTCCCTAAAGGGTAATGCGGATTATATGCAGTAGCTGATAATAATGAATACAAAGATAATGCAACAATGAGTAAAAACAGTGATCAATACACACAAATGCTCACTTATGCTCTTGCATCCGTGTGTGCATTCACAATTAAAAACAAAACATGCACAAAAACAATGCACGATTGCATGACTAGTAATCGAAGACCAATTATTGTCTCACTGGTTAAATAGCTAGTTGACTGATCTATATAAAACCTGTTTGTTCAGCTTTATTCCATGTAACAGTATGGTCAATAGTAATGTGATGTTACAGTAGAAGCACATTTTAGGTTTTTCGGCTGTAAGTGTATCCAAATAAGTATAACACTGTAGTTTACACGTCATAGAAGAGCACTGTGCACCGTGTGATTCAATTGAATCATTGCTGTGCGCTGCGATGTGATGACTAAATGTTTCCCTGCATGTTTCATAAGCTTCTCAATCTGCAACAGTGAATTTGTAAAGTGTGAATTCACAACTGTGATATTTGCTAATGATATTTAACAAGTATCTTTTAGTAGTATCTAGAATATGAACAATGTGAGTTTTTGTTCCTTAGTGGAGTTGAAATTATATACAAAACTCACTGTCTCTGCAGGGGATCAAAAGTCGCATTTACCTCTTGCTTGTTCCTTCTAATTAACCTTAATAAATACAAGTTCAGCGCCCTTTTGTGTCTCTAGTCATTTGTGATTTGGTAAGAAATTCTGATCACAGTGATATAGCAGAATAAAAATACCCAGCTATGAACACTTTGGACCTGTGCAGCTCAGTCGGTGAGGCTTGTTATTGTAAAAGTCTGTGGTTTGCTCGCCACAGGAGACAACCATGCTGAGAAGGCATGTTCTCCTTGAACGAAGGCACCTGGCTCAGCAACATCAGCGCAACGTGCACTGGATGATCTGTAGAGGAGGCTGCTCACTGTGGAGATAAAATGTGCTTCAGCGTGTTGTCAAAAATGAAAACAACAGAGGCCGGAGAGGGAATCCCATCAGGGAGGAAATGGGGAGCTCGGATTGGATTACAGGTCATTTTCAAAACATATCCTCACTCACAGTCTGTGCAGGCATCAGCTGCATTTCCCCTGGTCCTCAGGAAAGACAAGTGTTGTACAGCTTT
The DNA here is from genome assembly GCF_963691925.1 of Scomber scombrus. Taxonomy (NCBI): domain Eukaryota; kingdom Metazoa; phylum Chordata; class Actinopteri; order Scombriformes; family Scombridae; genus Scomber; species Scomber scombrus. The sequence continues at coordinate 8,740,220 of NC_084989.1, forward strand.
CTCCTCTCACTCAGCAACATGCAAGCGTAAACCGAGGCCAAACATCTGGCCTTGGAGGAATAAGCGTTCTCTCAGCTCTGGGGTGGATGAAGAAGTTCCTGAATATTTCTCCCACAATATTTGCTACTCTAAGAAAGAATAAATACTTAACTGGAAGTAGCGATTTGATAAAGAAATACACACTACACATAATTATTATTATAAGGTAATTTAGAAATACTATTTCCAGCACTATGGTCAATCATTGTCCTGTGTGTAGTAAAACACTACATTTTAATCCATGACTAAAATTACTATTATTTAAAATGACTAGCTTGGAGTGCTCTGCTCTGATTGCAAACAATGATGAACATTTTTCTCTATGCTGTGTATTTAGAGCCTGATGTAGCAATTCTAAATTTAGTTTTTGCTCCTGTTATAGTTTCTACAATCAATCTTGCATGTTTCATATGCAGTTTACATGATAACAGAGGGCAGTTTTCAAGACATCTATTCCCTGATTTCAGACAACGGTACACATTTCTAACCATCGATTTTGTTTTGGGCTGAAATGGTCACTAGCCAATTTTATCAGCTGTAACTATCTGCTAATTATGCTAATGTTGAAAAATGATTATGTTTTTGGTTGACATAACTTGGGGTTGCTAGGGTGTAAACGCATGATAGAGCCACTGATGTCACTGATGCTATTATAGTAGCATCCAGGACCAGCTGGTGTGCTAGTTGTAAACAGGGCTTTTTTTTACTAACCTGTAAACACACTAAATAATGTGGTATGAAATATGTCTGGCCTTGGAAGTAATGCTGGGAATGGTTGATACTGTAGGTTGGCAGGTCTGCTGTGCCTCATTACGGTTGTTAATCTATGATTGAACAATTGCTGTTTGGGAGATGGAGTGTAGCAAAAGATCATTTACAGAAAAATTCAGCATTTCATTTCTAAGCAATGATGCATTCTGATTTTCTTTTTAAAGAGATAAATCCAAACTGTTGACTCTGTCTTGACTGCACAGAACTTGCCAAGAAATGAACTTTAATAAACAAAAATGACTACCAGTTTGGAAGCAGGCCCAGTCATCTACAAATCATCTGGAAACTGAACAGAATAAAAAAGTCTGGGTCCTATTATTTAGACACTATTACTTATGCTCCCCTGGTCATTAATAGCACATTTCATGATTTTTATAAATCCCTCTGCACCTCCAAGTGAAATGATGGCTTGAGAGGATTAAATGGCATACTTGGACAGGAGCTCTCACCCTGCTGTGTCAGAATATGAACACCAGCTCATCCAAATGTTCACTTTACCATGGAGGAAATGTGAGAGGCCATTCGGTTAATGCCCTCTGGCAAAGCACCTGGCTTAGACAGGTTCCCATTAAAATTTTATAAAAAGCCTTGGCCAGAATAATTCCCTGTTTTAATGCCTCTAATCAACAGTCATCTGGAAGAAGATAGCAAAAGAAGACAGAACCGAAGTGGCAGAAAGTCCACTGTGGGTATAATCTTCAAAAAGTCTTACAACCCTTTACATGACTAATAATACTGGATAGTTGGTGTATGTAACCTGGACCTTAAGATGTTGGCCAAGACACTAGCGCTCTAATGCTGTAAATATTACTTAAAGATGGTTCTTTCAGGCAGTAAAAGCTATAATAAAGAGAATAGAAAATATTTTTGACAAGTAAAACAATCGTCACCAGTTTTTTGTAAGGCTTCTTTCTATAGCTGCCATGTGATATTGGTTCAATGATTAATAACTATCATACAAGGAGGAATATATCATAGAAGGTCCAAAGGTATAGCTTCACTTTATCATGGCACTTACTCCTAAGGTTATTTATAAGAAATGTAGGAAAACTGAGAGAATAAACTGAATGTCCCATGTTTTTAAAGTTTTACCAAGGGTGGAATTTTCTCAGCTACTGATCAGTATTCATGGTGGTGAGATGTCAATTACTCGCTCAGTCTATCAACATATATTTAAGCAAACATGTACAAAAAAACTCATTTTCATGTACTGAACATATTGGGGTTTGGAGGGGGGGGGGGGGGGGGGGGGGGGGTTGCAGTCCCACTGTTAAAAATGCAATTGATGCAGCTGAAAATTCTGAGCAATGTACTGCAGCACCAGACTCATATCACTCCTCCAGTCAAGTTTCACTGTATTTATATGTCAACCTTTTGGAAAAGTTTCATAGGTGTTCTTTCTGAAGCACCTTGAAAACAAGTGATGAAAGGATTGACCTTTATCAGCTACTTTATCCGGCTAAAAATAAGCATAGTAATAGTCTACTTGACTGAGCTGGTAACGTGAGAAATACTGATGACTTTAAAAAAGCAGAAAGTTTCAAAAGATTCAAGTGGCTCATCCTCAACACAAGCACTTTTACTGTTGTTATAAGGACAAAAATGCATCTTCAAGTTTTCACATTAATTATCAATTAGTTTACTTTTTGTAAGACTGAGTGTCTTATAACAATTACACAAACATGAGTTAGATATTCAATCCCATGAACCAACAAACTGCTTGCCAATAGTCAGCAATGTAGCTTCCAAAATTTATTTCCTGCCATATGAAAAGGATAATAAAACACCAGGTCTCTCCTCAATTATTTTTTATTTCCCCTTCAGGCAAACAGTTTGAGATACATTCAGAACTTGCAAAAACCCTACATTCTTTACTATCACTGCTGCTTTTGCATCATTATACTGGGAAAACTTTTAGGATGACAGCGTACCTATGAGAGCAATAATAATAAACCTAATATCAATACGCAGAGAGGAGTTATGGAGTCACCACAATAAACAGACATTAACTCCCTATTGTTTGTGTCACTCGCTGCTGGCAGGAGCCAGGAAAGTGGCTTGAGGAAAAGAAAACCACCTAATCATCATCAATAAAACCCTAATACACTGCTGCCTGTGTAGCAATGCCAGTTATGAGACGACATGAACATTTTATGCAGTTGGAAAATCGTGTGGCATAAAAATCACGACAGTATTGCCTCAGGGGAAATGTTTTTATATACAAACCCTGTGAAACCTTGAAAAATTGGACACACTGGGGGGTTATGGTGTTATCAACCCCAGATACTCTGCAGGAGATTGTCAGAATGAGTCCCATCTTCCTCCTACAGCCTAGCAATACTGTATGTTTTCACCAGGGTCATGGTGTGCTTATAGGAGAAAGTAATAGCATAGTAGTATTTGATTCAACAAGCATGGCACTCACTGGGTAGGAAATGCTACTCTGTGTCTCAGAGGGAGGTCAACTGAGACAGTTTACAATTTAGCTCAATATGTGCAATGAACTGTTCCTATGCTGAAAGTACAAGTTTCACAATTTCTTTCTTGTGCGGTCTAGCCACATGGTGTTAACAGTAGAAACTCTAACTCCGCTCCTAACAATCCTCTGTGTGGATGAAGGCTGGTTTGTCAAGGGCAAGTCAGCTGTAAATCTAAGTGGAAGGGTGGATAGCAGCGTATGGACACTCAGTCCTGTCAACAGCTGTGTCCTGCCTTTGACTTATATCTGACATACCACTGATGAAGCTTCCATTGACCTGTCGTCACCATCTCATCTCACTCTCCTAGTCTTTCTTTGTCCTTTATCTGCCTGGCATCTGTTCACATTGATGTAGTTGAAACCAGCATTTCAAATGTCCAGGCACCATATAAAATATAACTCTAACCTTTGTGTTGTCATCATAAACACAAAGTGGATGTGTTGTTCATCTTCCTACATCACATTACAGCAATTTACAGCACTTCTTTTATTATGACTCCAGTAACCAATGACAACTTCACCAAGCAGTCTCATCAGGCCAACCAAGAGGTTGGTCCCTCCATGTACGTACTGTATCCTTGCTTATAACTGCAGACTCAGTAGGTTAATTGTGCTTCTCAAGGGTATCACTGCCTTATTTTTCATATGAGTGATTGGCTCGGTGACACAGTGAAGAATGCCATCTATTCAGAAGCCCCTGAGGGTGAACAGGAGGACACGCTAGGGATATATTAGGCCATAGATCCATTTAAAAATCACAAAAGAGGGCTGTGTAGCCACAACATGGCTCTTTGTAGAAACAACCTTGAAGCAGGATAAAACTGAGAATGTATGTTAGCAAGGTGCTCCAAGGTTAAATGGTTTCATGATGGTGTTTACAGGCTGAGAAATGGAAGTTGTGTTATAGTTAGTATCTGAGTTCAAATGTATATTAGTCAGATTTTAGTCCTTTACTGTTAGCTTTAAAAAGCTAAGTTAGTTTTGGTCAATGAAATGGTGCTGTGACCACTTAAATACTGTCCAAAGGTCAAAAATACAGCACGTACAGATTGTTGGGACGTTTGTATTAGCACTGTATAACAGCGCCACAGAAGGATTAACTGGTAACAGCCTACATTATTCCTGCTCTCATTCCTGCCAACAGCCTATGAACATGAAAGTTGTTTGTGTGTTTGTCCCAGCTGTTTTGCTGCTGCTTCCGGTCAAATTTTTGTCCTTCCAACAATCACTAACGTTAGCTAAAATAAATAAATAAGTAAATTTAAAAAATCACTAACGTTAGCTTACATTCCTGACAGAGGGATAACGTTAATGAAATGCTAAATGCCTATGGTAGTACAAGTCAATCAGCAGAGTTGATAAGGTTACTTTGGAAATGCAATAGGTTACAGATTACTAGTTAAATAAATGCAAAAAAACATATTACTCACTAAATTAAGGAGTGAAACTATTAAGTCTAAAGCAACATATTCCTTTGGCATTTGGCTTTAAACAGCATAAACCAGGTGAGTTTACTTTCTGGACACAGAGGTAATTTGTACAAACTTCCTGCCAAAGTTAACCTAGCATGGTGGCTGATTAGCAATTAGCTTTACTAATGATTAACAGTTAGCATGCTTTTAAAACATGAACTTCATCAACACAATGACAAAGATTAATCTATCTCTACTGTAGATTTATTTTATTTATTCTTCACGAACTGTATTCAACTTTGCACTTAACTGCATTTTAAAAGAACAGTTTTTTAAACATTTATTTATTCAGTTATTTATTTATTTTGTTTGTCTAAAATGAAACATTTGGGGCTACACTGACAAAGGGGGCCATGTTGCCGCCACACTGATGATGACGTTAAGGTGGTGAGGTTTGATGTTCCTGAAGAGGACGAGGAAGTCGTGAAAAACATTGAGAAGGACTCCCAACAGGTAACTCCACAAACACCATCACATATTCATAATTCAGATTCAAAAGCACAAATATAACAGGAGCAGTGCTGTGTGTTGAACCTCAGCACTTATTTTGGTAGCAACTGTCAGATTTGTGACGTGTGCTTATTCTTTGATCAGATACTTCCTGATTATAATAAACATTTTGTCAGTATCAGTAACAGTATCAGCTTTGGCAACACATCTGTGATCTTTTCATCACTTTTACATGAAAATATTGACTGTGTGTTTATGTGTCTCTTCCTGTCTTGCCTAAAAAAACAGAGTTTCCATCAGCAGGTCGACTGGTTTGGCTGAGTAAATATTTAGCGGCAGGTTTGTTGTTGCTCTGTCACATCTCTGAATTAACAAATGGATCTGTAAGAGAAAATCAATCCTTTAAATCAAACTGAAATCTAACTAGTAAGAGAAAAGCAAATGCAGTAAGTGATGTTATGTGTGTGTGCTGATGTGTTGTTTATACAGAGTTGTTATATGTACTCCAGTCTCCAGAGCCTCATCACTCTGAAGGGCTTCATTTGTCAAATCATCAAACAGGTAGAGATGTGGAGTTCAGTACCTGAAGCTGAACTGATCAGGTACACCCCCCCCCCCCCCCCCCCCCCCCCCCCCCCAACACCACTGCCACACACACACACACACACACACACACACACACACTGAACTGAAATAACAGTACTTACAGCAGAATCTCTCTCTCATTTTTCTTCACCCTCTGCAGAGGATTCATGAACGTTGTGACACTTCACAGCTCCACAGACGTCGACAGCAAACTCGAGGCGCTCTTCTTGTTCAAGAGCGTCATCTCCATTCAGAACCCTGAATGTGAGGACTACAGTCAGAAAGTGAGTCAGCTGTTTTGATTGTTTCTATTGTTTCACCTCCTCCTGATAGTTCCTCTTCGGCTTTGTGTGTTCTGGGCGCTCATGAATTCACCACGATGATCATGGATCAGTTCAGGAGTTTAACCCCACTGTTACAGCAACTGCACTGTACAGGTGCCCGGATGAGGATCACTTCTTTTTACAAAATACAAGGACCTGCAAAGGGTAAAAACATGCACACAATCACACAGTTCAGCACACTTTTAGTCTCTTCACACAGTCCTTTTTTTATGTATATATGCTGTGCCATCAAATATCTTCAATGAAACATGAATACAAAAATATTCTGAAAGGTTTCCACATTAAGTCTCAATGTTAGATTTTTTATTTAAATGGAAATCTTTGAGATTATTACTTCCAGGTGCACTACTAAATCCTTACAACAGAACACCTTATCATGACATCTGCAGCTGGTAATTTTATGTACTGTCCCTTAAATGTGCAGATGTGGAGCCCGGTATTTCTAGAGAGGAGGACTTTAACAACCTCTCTCTTAACCTTGTGTGTGGAGCTTCAGTCCAGGAGATGCTCCAGGATTACCTAATGGTAAGATGCACCTGTCCTCCTTCAGTGACATCATCATTGTTGTTTTATTATGCAGTATTTTACTGACATCACTGTTATCTGTTGTTTAGGAGACAGAACTGGACTTCAGCTGCGACAGTGGAGCCAAAACATCTGGTCAGCAGTCCACCTTTGTGACACTGCCAAGGTCAGTGACATCATATCCATCTGTGGTCCACTGACCTTAAAGGACCCGCTGAACTCCACATATACACATACTGCACTTGATCCTTCATCTCCTCGCTCTCATGTCTTTTCTTCTTCTTGTGTTTGCTTCCTGTCTACAGGGTGCTGATGGTGCCGTTTAAACGTTTCCGCTACACTCCTTCCCTGCAGCTGGAGAAACTGCATTATCCGGTAGAATTATGTAGAGGGCTGATGGTGACCTCCAGACAGGTAAGAAACAACTCAAATCAGCCATTTATAACATCAAAGTAAGATGATTAGACGCTGAAGTCACACTGTCACCTTCTGTAGTCCTCTTTCAGGTTCTCAGATACATTATAGATACATGACTGTCCATCAGAGGTAGAAATATGCTACCAGTTACTCTCCTTGTTTAACCTGTTTGATCACTTTTGTTAAAACTTCATAACCTCTGCACATTAAGACACCTGATAGGCTAACAGTGACCCTTCTCCTGTTAGGACACTATGTAAGTGATGGCGTACACCCAGATGTGGAGCTGGACGACCCAGCTGAGCACTGGCTTCTTTACAACAATGCAGTAGTCACAGGTTACAGGAGGCCTCTGTCTTCAAGCAGCGTCAGCGTAGTGCCTACGCCCTTTTCTATGAAAGACAGATAAGAGGACATAACTGTCTCTTCCTGAAGTCAAACGGACTCTTATATTTGATTTGAACTGTTTCTCCAGACAGTGAGCCCACACACACCCATGACTCTGTACTGACTGTTCTCAGGTGCAGAGTGGAAGTGTGGATGGTGGGACGATGTGGAACACTCTTGCAGGTGAGCGGCCATGGGGACTAAAACAGGTAAGTAGTTTGTTTCCCTCCCTGGTGTCATCCTGCTGGTGGTGAGGGGAACATGGGGAGTCAGGTCAGACCAGCAGCTCGTATCGTGGCCTGAAGCAGCAGGAGGTTTCCCTAGCCCTCAGGAGTAGGGGCTGGTTCCAGAGAGCCTGATTCCTCCCGAGGTTTCTTCTTGTTAAAGGGAGTTTTTTCTCGCCACTGTCGCCACACAACTCATCACCTACATATATCATTCTAATGTGACTCTGGACTGGACAGTTACTGAAAGACATGGAGATGAGTTAGAGATGAAGATGAGATGAATTATCATGGCTTGCTCTCTGGAAACAACTGCCAGGTAAGAAAAAGTATACTATTACTACTACTACGACGACGACTACTACTACTACTACTACTACCACCACCACTACTACTACTAATACCAATACACCCACTACTACTACTACTACTACTAATTAAAAAAAAGAAAAACAAATTGTCTGCTCTTTTGTGTATTTTACTCTCAGTGTCAATCCACAACAGCAATCTCTGAGTATTGAGAGAAAAGAAAGACCTTAAACAGATGTTCATACATAATTAACAGTGAGAGGGAACTTCTGAATTGTGCCTTTTAATACCTACCTTTTTTTAATGTTACACATCGTCAAGAAAGCTTGAAGTCCATCTTCCATTATTTACCTGTTATTTCCCTCAGACACACCTCCAATATTAGTGAAAATGCTATCACACTTTAAATTCTGCTTTTAATGTCTTTACACACATTCACTGTGATTTATTTTTCATATGATTCAATAAATAACTTAGTAAATTATAATTAGCCTTCAAACCCTGGCAAAGAGTCATCAGCCTTGCCCCTTGAAGTAAATCTGTGAATTAATGAATATTTTATGATCAGTGAGTGTGTGTGCGTGTGTATACATGGCCATTTGGTAAAAAGTGGTTAGACATATCAAAACATCCTGCCTCTTATCTCACCAGCTAGAAAATGTTCTCTCTACTTCTCAGTCTTAAAGGTTCTTGTTTTATCCATCTGGTGCTGCAGTCTGGGCCCAAATGGCCAGTGACGAAATACTGTACGAGCTGAATGCTGTATGGAGAGAAAGAGAGATGATGAGCCAAAGAATCATACATAAGACGATGTGGGTGGTGAACTATGTCCTTCACTGAGTTGTCATCATAAGGCTGTACAACCTGTCCATTGATCATCAGCACAGAACATTTGTCCCAAACAGTTTTCAGCTCAGTCTGATAGTTCTGGCGATGTACACAGCATGTGTGTTTGATTATATCAGCAGCGAGCCTCTTTTCAGGAAATGTTTTCTGACTTTTTCTTCTTGGCATATATGGAGCTATTTAATGGGATTTGCCTTTCAGCTGCTCTCTATATGCTGTACCACAAAAATGCATTTGTACTATGGATCAGCCAGCACGCTCTGAACACTGGAGCTTCCATGGATTCTTTCAATCAAAGTCTGCTTAGCTGAATAAATTAACAAAATATGTTCCAGGATCCATGTTTTTCTAAAAAAAAAATATATATATATATAGGGCTGTAGCCAATGTATTTGAAATTCAGATGTCACAAGTCCCACATGTGGCTTTTACTGTACTGTTTGATCATTCCCAGACACATTTTTGCCCCCTTCTTTTTCAATATAGAAACATAGAAAGAGGGGTATGACATGCAATGAAAGTCTGTGGCCACAACCAAACTGCGGATGGTGCAGTTATGTGGTATGCATATTAACCAGTAGACTACTGGGGTGCCCCAAAGGTCTTATAATTTCATGTAAATGTGTACATGTAAGCAAAAAAGGCAGGCACCTGAAAACAAAGGTTAAGTTTGTTTTCAAACTTATAATTATTATATAATTAATGGAATTAATTATATTCTATTAATCAAATACAGAATCTGGTATATGGAATCTAAATGGTAGCTACGGTATTTGTGCATATCCTTAAAGTGTGCCTCACTGAATGTAAATTATTTTTAATTCAGTGTTCACAGGTGTTCATTTCTTTCTGTTCTCTTTTCAAGAAATACATTCATTAATCCGGATAATTACTTTTATTGTATATTAATGGAAACTATCCATTAAATACCCTGAATCAGTGGATTTTAAAGCTTTTTTGTGCAGTGGTCATGAGGAAATGGCTCAGCAACTGTGGATTATGTAAGATTGTTGCAAGCCCACCTCTTTGGACCCAGTTGTAAAAACAGAACAGTGCCTTGAAAAAAAGTAGTGAAATGTTTAAGATTCTGACTGCAGCACATGTTCAATACAAGCGAGTCCTTGTGATTTTCTCTTTAAACTGCCATCGTGCTTTCGTCTGTTGAACGTCTCTGCATTCCCGAGCCGAACTAAATGCTAATGGCCCCAGCAGGTTAACTGAGGCCATTACATGCCTAAAATCTTTTTGTATGAAAGACAAACTTCAGTAATGGACACAGAAAAAGTAGCTCCTCAGCTTGACGGGGGCCTCTTGGAGCAGGTGTTTCAGCTTAAACTTTGCAGACATGAACAATGGCAATGATGTTGAACACATGCAGAGGATCTCTCTCCTGGAATGGTATTTCCTCTTTTCTTTTAAAGCTGGAAGCAATTTAAGCCAAGTGGGTTTGCCAACTCTCTCTTTCTCCCCACACTATATACATATCTTATATCACAGAACCTTTGTCCTGTGTAAACATGGACACACAAACACACACACTCACAGAGTTGTGTTTCCATCACTTCAGAGGACATTACATTGACCTACACTAATTTCCTGGATACTTATCCTAATGGTAACCCTAACCCTTACACTAACCTTAACATAACCTTAACTTTAAAACAAGTCCTCTCCCTAAACTTAATGATTTGCTTTTGGTCCGCATAAGGGAAGCATGTACCCACAAAATGAGGAATATCTGGACCATGCACACGCACACACACGCACACACACACACGCACACACACACACACACACACACACACACACACACACACACACACACACACACACACACACACACACACACACGCACACTTTCTTTATCAATACAACCATTCAATCAGCAGCACAATGGTAGTGCTCTGTGGCATATGTTTGAAACCCCATGTGGGTTGAAAAAAGTTTGAAAGCTTAGCAGTATACTGAAAACTTTTTTTCCCCCCTTCTATAACTGCATCTATTTCTTGTTTGGTCAATGGGCTTAAAAAATTTAATCTGGCCTTAATTCAAGACCACTTTATTTTCTAGGTTGCAACAACCTTAGGGGGTAAAAAACTAACTCCACTTGTAAGTAACTAACAGATTTTTTGATTCCAGCAAGAATCGTCCTACTGTGAGTGAGTATAGTGTTATTACTATATGATGACCCACACTCTATATCCATAAAGGTCTTACAGCCCAACTCAGCCCTGGTTGTGAAAATAAATCAGTTCTGCTTGTCCATTCAGTCCTGACGTTGGCAGGAATGTAAACTGGTTGACGGTTTCACCTTGAATAAACATGGGGACCCCTGTGGCCCCTCTAGTTCCTCCCATAACCCCCATCCTGCTCTGTGAGGCTCATTTTAAGGATGGCCTGATACACTGCAACTCTCAAACTGACAAGGGAGTATGCATGCATGCTTGTGCAAGTGCAGGCATGTGGGGGTATACATGTTTGCTTACATTAGTATTAGTATACACACGCAAACATGTCTCAATACTGTATGTGTGTATGTCTTTCTTGGATTGATATACGTGTGTTTGTTTGTGTGTGTGTGTGTGTGTGTGTGTGTAAGAGAGAGAGGGAAGTGGTGTTACATCTATGAAGGCTATAATGTGTCATGCATCTATTGGTGGTCCCAGCAGGGGTGTATCATCATTAAATGGCACACATCTAAAGGAACAGTTTGACATTTTGGGAAATACTCTATAAGCTAAGCTACTCTCCTCTTGGATGTAGCTTCATATTTAGCGTACAGAAATGAAAGTGGTGTCAGTCTTCTTATCAAACTCTCAGTAAGCAAGCAAATAAGTGTATTTCCCAAAATGAAAAAACTATTCCTTTAAAAATGCACACATGCAAGAAACACGTGGGTGACAGCATATTGCCAGAAATTGATGAAATAAATTGTGGTTATGAAATATTAAGGCTTGATCTCTTTCTTTACTGATTCCTGGAGCCTGAAGAATCCTAACCAGTGTGCACACTAGGGTGCTAATTTTCTAGATATTTGAACTAATAGTGTTTTCAGTTCATATATATTTACATTGAGATGGTGGTAAGTAACTCATTGCTAATCAAACACTTGACATTTTCAGGCATTATCAACTGACAAAAGGTAAGCTTTTAGGCTTTGTTGTATCCTCACAACTTCTCAACAGCATTTACAAGCATAAAAAGTCTCACCAAAGTATTCTGAATATCCTCTCAAGGAATCTTTTTTCATGTTAAAGGAGGGAGCTCATTTACAGCTACAATGAATGAAGCTTTTTTTTTTTTTATAGTAATCCGGATTTAGAAACAAAAGTCTTATAATGAGATTCAAATTTCCTACAATGTAAAGAACGGAATTACATCTCCAGTACATAAGTGATGTAAAGTTGCATGATCTCTTTCAGGTGTACTTATTATCCTCAGGCAACCCCATCTCCTAGAAATTATGTTCATATACAACAAAATTGTTTTTTCCAATAACCTTGACTAAGTGCTGCCAGGCATAAACACAACCATAAAAAGTTTAATACTGTTGTACTAGTGGATATTGCACTGCAAGATTGGATATTTTGGAGGACCATAACAACACAAATAACAACAATAGTTATATTGTCATCTGAACATCATTTATATGTTCAGTATCAACATTTATGCAACTTGCCAAATACATTAATTAGCCACATTTTCACACTATGTTGAGAGAAAACACAATAGCCAAATGTGTTTTTTGGAAAACATATTTGCAGTTGCAGTTTATGAATGGATGGCAGCAGATATGCATCAAAGGTGTGAGGTGCATCAGATTTGCTGTAAATTTCTGTTTCAGAATCATATTTGAGGTCAAGCTTGAAATCTGGAGTAGACATACAGTAACAATAGTATATAGTACTGCCCACTTGGTAATTAAAGTCACAATTGCAGACATAGGGATTAAGTCTGGTGTTCTCATAAACTTTTACTGGGGAATGGTATAAAAATGGTTTGTGACTAAGCCCTGTTGTCACAATTACTGTTTTACAAAGTGGCTGTCAGTGAGCTTTGTTTAGCTAATTCCCCACAGAACCCATATGAATAAAAGGACTCACATGCCAAAGCTCTACTTTCAGCCCCTAAAGGCTGTAGTGTTCATTACCCACAATATGCAAATATTGTACTACATTAGCAAATAATGATTTTGCCAAAAGGAAAGCTAGTGGAGTGTCCAAAACATGAAAGCATTACTCAGTCAGTAACATCAAGTGACATCGATCAACAACCTTCATGTACACCATTCAAGGCGTCCATTTTTAAAAGTAATGGTGATATTGTTTGACTTAATATAATCTAAATGAAAACTACAAATAGCTCATCTTATAACTGACAGGAGATCAGCCCAGATCCCTGAACTGATCTCTAAACCTCAGAGTTCATTCACTTTGATCCTTGATCCTCCATCCTCCCTCTCTCCCTCTACGAAAGCCCCAGAGGAGTCTGTGAGACAGAAACACATCAAGCGGATCAAACACAGACTCTTCGATACTGAGAGCTACTGGCTGAGTGTGTGTGTGTGTGTGTGTGGAGGCAGAGATTTTGTGAATATGCTAGTAGAGATGAGATTGGAAAGTGCGTATTATATGCAAGTTTGTGTCAACTATGTGTGTGTTTAGAGGACAGGGCTACAGTTTCTGTACGTTTGCCTACTGAGTGCATGTGTGTGTGTGTGTGTGTGTGTGTGTGTGTGTGTGTGTGTGTGTGTGTGTGTGTGTGCTTGAGTCGATCACTCACTGATCTCTGAGAATGTGTGGAGTCTAACTGGAAAGTGGATCGCATTGAAAGCTTGAAATGGGAGTTTGGATCCTCTGGGAACCTTTGTGAGCCCCTGTTCCCTGGCTGCGAGACTGTCCCCTGATCAGACTTTAACTATTTATATGACATTTTGACACAGAGCCTGTGGGGAAAGACAGAGTGTATTTGTGTGTGCGTGTGTTTGGGTGATGTAGACTTTGCCTTGGGCTGTATGGCACACTATAAGACATAACTGGACTGCTTGCCATGCTTTGCTTTGAATAAGGACCCTGGGGAGTCTGCCATCTGTAGCCTGGCATCAGGAGGCCTCATACAGATTATGTCATGATACGCCATTAAGGACGTGGTCACTGTCCTACTGAAGAACACCTCACACTTTCATGTTAGAAGTCTTAAATCAAATCTAAAATTTTCATTTCCTGTCAAATCTCTAATGTCACTCTATGACTTGAGACTCAGTTCAACACCACCAGCAGAGAGCTGAACTGCAGCAGTGATTCCCAACCAGGGCTACCAACTATAATTTGAAAAAATATACATTAAGATTTGATTTTATAACATATATCACTACATCAGAGTCAGATTTAACACCTGAACACAATGTGATTGAAAGGCCAAGAATTAGCAACAAAGAAGCCTAAAACAGTTAGCTAAAAGTAATGGTTAAATTGTTGAATTAGAGAGCTAAAAGTAAAGTAAAAAACTGTTTAAATGTTCAAAGGTATTTGATAATTGTTTAAAAAGATTGTGACGTGAGAGTAATGGATAAATGGTTGAAAAAATAGTTGATTTATCAATACAGTAGTTGGATACATGATTGATGTAGATGACCAACAAACATTTGAAATAGTTAGCTAGCTTAAAGATAATGAAGTGCCGAAAAAGTAAAGCAGAAAGTAATGTAGTAATGGTTGATGTAGCCTAGATAGCAAAAAGTACAATTTGAATAGAAACAAATATTGGTTAATTGGTTAAAATAGCTAGCTAAAAGAATTGAACAAACATTTCAAATATTTAGCTAGCTTAAATATCATGAATAAGTGTCAAAAAGCTAAAAGCAAAGCTCAAGTAATAAATAAAAGCATGGATAAATGGTTGATGTAGATAGCAAAAAGTAGCTGATAAGCACTTTAAATAGCTAAAAACATTGGATAAAGATGGTTAAACTAGATAGCTAAAAGTTATATAGTTAGCTAGAAATGAATGAATGAGTGGTGAAAAGTATTGAAAGAGTAATGGATAAATGGTGAAAAAAATAGTTTAATGTAATGGATGCATGATTGATGTAGATGACAAAAAGTAACTAATGAACAAACATTTGAAATAGTTAGCTAGCTTAAAGATAATAAAGTGTCAAAAAAGCTAAAAGTAAAGCTGAAAATAATGCATAAATGGTTGATGTAGTCTAGATAGCTAAAAGTCATGTATAAGCATAGCTAGCTGAATGAGTGCTGAAAATGCTAAAAGTAAAGGATAAAATGTGGAAATAGCAATGGGTAAAAGGCTAAAACATCAAGTAAATATTATGCTGATTTTTCCAAACTGACCTAAACATAGACAGTTCAATTGTATGAAAAATGTATTGTGACAATATCCACTTTTTATAACTGATTATGTTAGACAGTGTGAAACAAGCGGTGTCCATGAAAGGGTCCTTGAGTTCATCTGAGAGGGAACCACTGCTCAACAGGATACTGCATGCCGCTCTTTATCTGGCCTCCTTCAGCAGTAATCCCACTGGGACTTTAAACACCTCTGCTTGTTTTTGCTGATTTAATCTTCAATGTTTTTGGGCAGTCGATTTCCTTAAACACTTCCTTGTCTAATTTTGAGTTTTCCTTTTAAGTTCAGCTCTTGGGCATTGGCTAGAGATTTCTCTTGCTAAGGATGTTGATCAGTAGTGTATAATGTGCATTATCCTCTGTAAGACTTATTAAGGGCTTATTTCAGTAAGATACACCACCTCTTTAAATCAGAACCCGGTCTGCTCTCAAGCTTTCTCTACCATCTTTATTCCACAAACTGCACATCAAAGCCAAGAACATTTTGGCAGTGGCTGCAAGGTTTTTGCTCCATTATTGTAATTGCCTTTAACCTGTAATCAATATTTACAGCACAGGCAAACCAAAAGGCTGGAGGACTAAGCATTTCTCTTTCTTTTCTCTTGCCTCTGATTTGATTGAAGAAGAGTGCAGCCAGGGTGGAAGTGCACTTACTAGTTGTAGCTGGGTGTTTTTACCCCCTAGCATCACAGTGTGATAAATCCCGACCTTCCACTACGTTCAGAGTCGAAGATGGTCTTCAGAAAAAGCTCATTGTGAAATGAACAATCTGCTCGACACAATCGACCTTTGTCATGTATTATTTGCAAAATGAAAAAGCAATCGGGAGAACAAATAACAAGGTCGGATAGAAAGAAGAGAAAAGGTGAAACAGAGGCGTGAATGTGTCGATGAAGATGAGAGGGTGCGGAAGAAAAGGGGGTAAGCGGGATGAGGAAAGAGACGAAAAAAGGGTCGGTGAAGGAGAAGAAACAGTGAGAAATCAAGTCTCCAGAGTGTGAAAGGCCAACAGCCCACGCTGTGATTCCATCTGGCCCCCTCGCTCAGCATGTGTGTGTGTGTTTGAGCGAGTGGAAGAGCGCCAGAGCGAAAAATGACCCTTGTATGTGTGTTTGTGTATGTAAGTGCGAGGCTGCATATGTGGGTTTGTGTGAGTACATGCCTGCTCGTCTGTGTTTGCTTACAGCTTCATGCATGCGTGCCGGCGGTCTGTTTGTGTGTGTGTGTGTGGTGTGATGTTCTTCTCCGGCAGTGTGGTGTGAGGATGGAAGCGTGTGCACAGTCCCTCAGTGATACACTGTGTGTCATTGCCTGACCTGTATACAGGGACTGAAATAAGTCAGTGGGGACACATCTGTGATACTGGCAGTCAATGATGCTGCTATAGACATCCGGAAGTACTTAAATAGTGAGTGAAAAATCTGAACATTAATATACTTCAAAACTTTCGTAAGAACTAGGAGAGGCGAGATAAAACTCACTTCCTTTTATTGTTAATTCACAAATTTGAATAATTAATCTTAAAAATAATCAAGATTTGAAGGAAGTTTGAGGTTTTTGTACCTTAATTTCATTGGATGACAATAATCTTATTTCCCCATAGTTATTATTTCTTCATTCCCCATAGTTTTCTTCTCATCGTGTGACACATTCTTAATCAAGAACTTCAGCGAAACAGATTCCAGATTTCCTTTCAGGGTAGAAAATCCAATAAAAATAAGCTTACATGGACAAAATGTTTAAAAATAGATCTGTTCACCAAATAGACCTACTGTATATGAAAATGCTTCACTGCTGTTTAATGATTCATCTCAGTATCTCATCATGTTGTCTGTGGAAATGCACTGCGGCCTCATGAAGGCATCAGATTAGAGGTCGATGACACTTACTGACTGAGAACATGAAAAACAAGAAGAGAGAAGATCAAAAATGAAAAAGGCAAGCACAACAAAACATGAATATGAATAGTATGAATTTGTACTGTAAACATATTTTGTACAGTATGTTATGCTAGCATAGTACACTTTTTAACTATGTCTACACAGTGCAACAGCACAGCCTGGGAACATTAACTATCCAGGGAGCTCATTATGTAAATAGCTTACAGTAAGTTGGCGACCTTAAAAGAATCTGCTTCTTTTTACAGTGCCTTGCCCTTTCGGACTAATTCGCCTCGCAATACTAAACATCCTCACTCTATATTGCTGAAAACAGTGATAGAAAAACATGCAGGCCATGCACCATAATCCCCTGTGCTTCAATAACAAATGGTGATGAAACAAATAGCTTTACAAATCCCTCTGAATCCCCCCTTCTTCACTCCCCAAGCACTGTCTTGTCCCTAAATATCCCCTGACCCATTTCAGGCTTTTGTTGGAGACAGTTTACACTGTCTTGCATTAAAGGCAGTCTGGGGTAGTCACAGTAATAGTGTCAACAGTCTAATGGGGCTGTGTTTGTAGGAAATTTGATCAAAACACTGTCAAAACAAGTTAAGCTGACCTACTGAGAATATATGAAAAATTCTGTAGAAACCTCTTATGCAGCTTTAATAATGATATCATGTTTGGTGTATACCCTCTTATATCAATACTGTATACACAGTAGGTGCGTCATATAAGTTTATTTCTATTCATGCAATTTACTGTATGCAAAAGGTGCTCCTATAAATTGGTGGGAATGGCACATGGCAGGAAAGAAAGCGGGTCACATCAGATACCGTCTTTGACCTCAGACTCAGCTAGTGAACAGCATCTGCATCTTATTTTTCTATTATGTTTATTTTGCAATAAATTCTAAGCAACAGTGAACAATGAACTCTCTCTGGATTTCTTTTTGGAAACAAGGCTGCAAGTCTTACATACTGCACCCACGCTGTGTGGTAAAAACAATAGGAAATCAAAATATGGGTTAAAGGAAAAACCAAACTGTAAGATTTTTGCTACTTCACACAGTTATGATATAAGAGTGTGGGTTATTTTGCATGTCTTATGGGATTTTTTTTACCAATTTTAGACTGAAAAGCCTTCTAATTTTCTAGCAGAAAAAACAGCAATCATAGAGTTATGCAATACGGAGATTTTACTGTGTTGCAACTTTATTTATATAGCAAGTTTCAAACACATTTAACTCATTAAAGTGTTGAGATAAAATAACATATCTTTCTGGATAAATTAAATTAAAGAGTAACTAACACAAGGCTGAAAAGCAGTATTTTGTTGTCCTCATTGATTAAGAGTATGTTTCACCATTATGCTTTGTTGCACATGTAACTGTGGTCAACCGTGACATTAGAGAGCACCGACCACTAACTTGTGCATCAGTGCAACAAGGTGAGAAGTTAAATAAAATTTTAAGTTAATCTTAAAACTTAAACTTAAATTGCTTCAATAATATATAAAACTGAAAGCTAAATGAACCTCATTTTTAGTCTGACTAGATTATACATGTTTAATATAACTTTGGACAGATTTAAGACTGGGAGTCATCATTTTCTAGGAACAAATGGATGATTCACCGGCAGTCACTCATAAGAGTCATGCAATATGGAGCATCGACTGTGCCAGTCTTTATTTAGGAACAACTTTATTTATAAAGCACCATATAACACCAAGTAAGACTATTATTTATAAAATATACTCATACTTTCACATCATATTGGAATGCGATCAATAAAAATGAAATGTAATTATACATTTCATAATTTGATTATACAAACAACTTAAAGCTGAATCATACCTTTTCTTAGGTCATACAGTGTAGAGTTTTCCACTAAAATAACAAATGCAATGGACAGTAACACATTTTACTTTGGATTTTAGTAACTTGGGCTATAAGAGTTGTTTTTCTGTGGTTACACCCCCATCTCCATTTCACTTCAGACTGTGGTAAATTCTGATCAAATAGGACCTGATTGAGACGCCAACATGGCCAAAAATGATTCTACATAAACACATTTACCCGTCAGCATGCAGAAGCTATTTTTTTCTTGTGGCTCGAAGAAAAAGGTAATTAAAAGTGTCAATACCCACTATTTGGCTCATTTGGGGTGAATTCATTAGTAAACGCTCAAATAGATCTCATAGATGTTGCCAGCTAAATGTTGGCAGATGAGAATGATGAAAATCAAAAGCCAATGGTTTCATTACTCCTTTCTAAAGCTCCTCCAAAACTCCAGTCTGTCTCAGGCTGACCTTTGACTGTTATCGTGAAAAGCTCCAGTGTTATTCTGTAAAGCAGTGACCTTCCTGTCTAGTGTCAAGGGAAAATGCAGAAGAGAGGATATGGAGAAGAGGTTAAAAAAAAAAAAAAAAAGTATCTTCTGTCTGGCTTTCATAGAAACATAAAATGATGACATGAGTACATCTTCAATAAAAACCATTTGAAATCATTGAAGTCCAAATAGATTCAGCATACTGATATGCACAATCCAACCAGATGCTGCCGGAAAGAGTTTTTTTTCCTTTGCCTCGTGGATCCAGACAGAGTGGCCTTTTACTGGGCTGCAGTAAAGAACGCCAGACTCCTCCAGCTATTCATTATCTTAAGTGTGTCTGCAGCAGACAATGAGCAGGGAGCATTGAGATGCATGATGGGAAAAGACTGCTGAAACAAGCCTTTCAAAAAGGGGAGATCTCACAGGACACTGTTAATTAATGAGAGGATGTGATGTGTTTGATTAAGATGGCTGACATGACTGGACTGTTACTGTACCTTGTTGATGTAACAATGTTTGCTTTGCCATTGCTTTATACTAATTTTAAAGTCTCATTATTATTTCACAAATCTCCCCCCAAGGAGGAGCAAGTTACACAACTCATTATCACTTCTCTGTTAATTCATAAGTCTTGGTGGTTGAAGCCTCTTGCCTTTAAATCCAGGATAATTCAGCCTGGGAAACCAAATAGTTCTGATTTATAGCGTCCTTGCTGTTTAACATCAAGCTATAAAAAGAGCTTTCGCTACGAAAAGAGGATTTTAGCTTTGTTTAAAAAAGTGACTTATCCTGTTCCATGAGAATCATTGATAATTGTTAACAGCAGTAAGAGATGTAGAATAATAACTTGGACAAGTAATGCTTGAACCAAGCACTTTGCAACACAGTTCAGATTTGGTCCAAGGGGTTTGTGTGCTGTCTCAGAGAGAATGCTGCAGGTTTGAAAATGTGATGCAATATCCAGCCCAGGATGGAAGGGATAATAACTGTCTGTAAAGTACTTATAAGTTAAGACAATAAAAGTCTGACACAGAAATTGTGGTTTGTGTGAGGATCAGCCCTACCTGCTGATCTGCACCTTGATGAGTTTCGAACCGTTACTGTCTCAGCTGTAATGAGTCAGGAAGAAAAGCAGGAAGGGGCTGATTAAACTAATCTTATAACTGACTGACTTCCTTCATCTTCTGCTGATTAAACACTGTAAATGCTAAATGGTTGCTGCTTCTTAAGTGAGACAGGAAGAGAAACTGTGGTCTGTTTGTGTGTGTGTATCTGTGGTTTGTCATAGGCTACTTTTGAAGACACATTTCAGACTTACGACCAGTTGACTGGGGAATACTTGTCCATTTGTCGACAAAAAGTCCCCAATTTGGAGAAAGCTGACTTTTGGGTCAGTGGTTAAGGAAGTGTAAGGGTTAGTGTTAGGCAAGAAGGAGTTAGGGTTAGGTTTTGGGTAAGTCTCCAGGTAAATGAATGAAGTCTATGTAATGTCCCCAAAAGTGACAATGGTCTGATGGATGTGTTTCTGGCCACCTGCTGAATGTAAGTCCCATATTTATCAAATTGTACTTGTTGAATCTCAACCAATTCTTGAGTGAAACATCTGAGTTTTGAGCAACTTTGGTCACCAGCTGGTTGCTGGCGTTGTTTTTCCCAGCGAACTTCTTGATGCGTCGTCAGTATTGTGGGTCTTAATACTGAAAAGCAAAATTGTTCGATTAATTTTCCATCCATCCAAGAATTGAATGATCTCCTTTTTTCTGTATGTGTTAAACAGAGGATGAAACATGTGGCTTTGAAGTTGTTTAAAACCACCTTTGACATAACTCAGTAACAAAAGCTGTTTAATTTCTAAAAGTATTCATTGCCAAAATTCCCATACAGGAAAGGTGTGAACATGCTTTATTGCTTGAAACATTCATTGTTTATTGATCTAAGTGTGTGTGAGAGAGAAATTTGAAACTAACTCCTTTGAAGAAGCAGTGCACCTTACCAACCAGAAGCAGTTTTGATTTATATGTATCAGAAACTTGTCAATTTAGTTTGTACAACTCTCCAGTAGAAAAAATGTTACCCTGGCCAAGACTTTCTTGGCCAACATTTGGTAACATTTGGTCAAGGGAGCTTTTTCAAAGAGGTGTGTAATCTGAAACAAATCTGGAAAAATCAAGCGGTCTAGACTACTGGATGCTGAGTTGATACTCTTTAAACTCACGGATAGTTCTGAAATACCAGCATTGATTTTATATGTGGGCTTCTGGTAAATATTCACAAATCATTCAAATGATAGCATGACCTGAAGCTTATTTAAATTGCTTTGAAAACAGTAGTGTTTGTTGGCGGTGGGCAGATATAGAATTCATTTTCATTGCCTGTTAATTATCATAGCTGATGGTGGAAAAATGATTTGAACAGACATCTTGGACTAGAAGAGCAATAAAAGCAACTATTGTTGAGTTCAATCAGTGCAAAATTACTTTCCAATCAAACCGAACAAAGAGACCATTTGAGATAATAATAGAAAGATGCAGATAAAAGGTTGCTTTTTGGGTCAAAATGAAATTACTATTTTCCCTGGAATGTGAGATTTTTCAATTTCCATAATGGTTCAAAAGGTTAGGGAAATGAAATTACAATCGAAATTAGAAAAAGTAATGTCTGCTGCATGTAATATCTCTTTTTCGCTCTTCACTTTTAAGAGCTCTCACACCTTCAGCTGCTCAAAGCCAAGTAAATCCTCTCAGACAAAAAAGGTCTTCATCTTTCTCTCCTCATAATAATGGAAATCCAATACATTTTATTACTTCTAGAAATTCTGATTAATGTCGGGTTAATAAAATGAGGCCATCAGTCAATACTATCTACAGTCAGAGCTGAATGCAGCTGTGAAGCACAGCGAGGACTCAAAGATGACTGAATGTAATATCTAATTTCTGTTAGTGCGAGTCAGAAAAGTAGGGCTGGCACTGCAGACATGCCAGACTTCTGTGCTGAGAATGGCCTGACGCTGCATCCCAGGCTGCCTCTTTCTGCTTCACTTCACTCACTTTGCAGATGAGGTTGGCAGTGGCGGCCCGCTCCGTATTTCAGACTAATTTATGACCTCTGCAGAGGAGGGTGCATTAGGAAGATTAGCCACGTCAACCTCGCTGCAACAACTGGCCATGAGAAGGCAGAGGAACAAACCACCATATACACATTAATGCGTGTGTGTGAGCATGTGCATTCAATTAAAGCTGAAGTATATTAAATCTGCACAGTTTTAGCAGCACTTCAATGTGAGTAGTCGCTCTCTTACATCTGCATGTATTCATTCTTTTTTTATTTGCAAGACTTTCCATGCAACACTGGATGCTGGCATCCATCAAAGTCTTTCTGTTTTCTCTCAGTGCATGTTACTGAAGTAATACTCAGAAAGAGACATACACTGACAAACTGTCATTGCCATTTGGGAAGGAAATGAAAAACAACATATTTTGTGGTTTGATTTGGAGGACTTGTTGGTTTAATCACATTAATATTGACCGTGGAGAAAGTTTTGGGATTTGGTGCCGTGACAAACTCTGAGGAGCTTCTCCTCAGCAGAAAAGTAACAGGAGGTAAGCCTGGATAAGGATGAATGTACAAATCGAGTGAAGTCTTCGACACACATGGCTGGAATTACTTCAGTGTCTGGCAAATACCTTGTCCTACATTATCAGTTGGATAACAAGACAACCCACTTTTTAAAGCCATATAAGCCTCCAAAATGGTTCATTAAACTGCCCTAACTTGCTCAATTATCCCTCTGTGAAGATTCACTAAAACAGCTTGCACGTGGGTGGAATTTAAAGGTGCAATACCTCAACCTGCCTGTAGGTGTGAGTATTTTACAACACAGTGATGTGAATATTACAATTAATTACAATCCTAATCCTAAATGTCTTTTTACGTACACTTACAGTTATAGTCCTCATGGGGGAATCAAGAAAATGTTTGAGTCAAAACAATTTTGTGAAGATTGAAAAAACATTTGACTAGACTGTGACACTCCAGTATTTTTTGTGCCCGTATAAATTGATTTTTTTTGGTCATTTGGGGGCAGCAGAAACAAGATGTGAACACAAGATTAACATATCAATATCGTTTAAGTAGATGTTGAATTTGTTAACATTATGGAAAATATCTATTATAGCCACATTAATGGTTCTGTTCAGTCACACTCAACATGGAATACAGTCTACGTAGCTTTTGTGTTAGCTATATATCTATCTATGCTATGTTTAGGGTTTACTTAGGTTTAAAAATAAAAACTGCTCAGTTAATTTTTAGGAAAAGATTCTTGTCATGGTAAAGGCTCTGAAATGGCAAACAGCATGTTTCTGTGTCAAATTCAGAGCTTTGTTGACCATCCATTCACCCTGCTGAGTTATGTGTAATGTCACATTACTATCTCACATCACTAAATAACAGTACACATTTTAATCATAGTTAAACAGTGTTTCCTAGTTATTCTCCTACCTTTATACTGCTGCTTTACAACACTGTTTTATTTAACATGCTGGTTGGGATGTTCTTTGGTCTTTTTTCAGTTGAGATAATAATGACTTAAAGTTTTATTTTTGGCTGTATTTTACTTATAGTTCACTCAGCATTCACATGCAGCTCAAGTATCTCTCCTCTCTTTTTCAGTTCACACAATACTTCCTTCCTTCCACTCTTTACCCCGTCCAAGGAGTGGAGGGCAGATGTAAAGCCAACAGGACACAGCTACAGTTTTAACTCCAGCACTGACCTCCTCCGATGACAACCATATGCTGCTATATTAAATATGTATGGCTGCGGAAAGACGTGAAGTGTGTGATAGTCAACATGGTCCAACAACCTAAAGGAGTGGTGAAGGTCTGTGCTCCCATATGGTTTAATGTAAAGTTGATATCAACATCTTCACATATTTACACTGAGAGAGTCAAAATACAGTTAAAGAAGATATAGTATGACTGAAAGCCATTTATTTACTGCTGAACAAAGCTGTTAGTCCATTGTTTATTCACTCTATTATTTATTTCCTTGAGGGAGAGCATTTTCTGTTTCTTTCATTTTTCACAGAGAAAAAAAGTCATTTGATTAAATCCTTTAAGGTCAAGGAAAGACAGCCATTTATTTTAGTGGAGAACATATGGTGGAATAAAGCCAAAGTCAAGACATGGCTGAGATATGTAAGTTCAGGAAAGTTGCCATCTGCAAAGGAACAAATGATGTCCGTATGTTTATACTTCAAATGTTTATGCAGTAATGTAGATGTGAAGTGGTTGACTGCTCAGGCTGCACCCCAACATAGCAAGAGTAAGACGTAGTACTGCAAAATACTACAAAAGGATACCCTACAATCCCAGGTCCAATATAAGGTGACATACATTTTTACTTGGAGGTGAAGGTCTTCATGGGTCCTTTTGGTTGTTGGTAACTGAGACACGTCTTGGGCTGGTTTGAACTTATATACAGTCTAATTGGAACCAGGTAACGTCCTGCTGTACTGCCGCTGGTCTCGGGGGTTTATTGAATACTCAAATGGTTCCAAGAAGACAAGCTATCAGTGCTGATCATGTAATGCATCATAATCATTGCAGATGAAAAGTGTGACCTTAAAAGTGCATTATATTGAATCGTGGGACACTCTGACCCCTTTTTCCACTATCTCATCTTTTGTCAGTACCTTCTAAAACTGATCTTCCTTTATTTCATCGAGGAAAAAGTCTAATTTCTCAAGACCTAATGATCAACCAATCAATTATCCAACTAATGATTGAAGTTTTAGTAAGGTAACAATTGGTGTCATGGTTAAATGAAACTAACATTGATCGAGAGCGAACAGTGGCCTCTCATGTTGACACCAATTTTTTGTTGACCCACCTTGACCTCCTCCTTCTGTGAAACTTTGTAGTAACATTACACTTTTTCCTTCTTTGCTCCCAACAAGAGTCATAAATCCTTCAACTGCCAGGGAGCTTTGTCACTTGAATGCAAACAGCTGGTATTTTTGGAAAATAACCGAAACAACTGTTACTGTTGTTTTTCTGCTTCAGATCAGCTCCAAATATACGTTTTTTGCTTGATCAATGAAGGGTTAGAGAAAGTCAAAACTTTTCTTGTATATTCTCACGGTGACTGCATGGCCTGTGATGTCAGGCTGTTGTGACGCACCTTTGAATTCTCCGGTTGCAATCATTTTTCAGATTGAGTTTCAGGTTATTTACTCCAGGGAAAAACAGGCACGCCAGAGGCATTATCCTCCAATGGAAACTCAGTCGATGATATCACCCCCAGTACACCTCTCTGAGTATCATATGAATCCATCTGGGGCCGACTCATAGAAACATGATATCACACAGTCAGGAAAGCAGTTACAGTCACATACATGTATTGCACTGGGTGACTATAAACTTTAAATGTCAAGTGAGTCATGTCCTCTACAAGCACTCTTGCTGTTGCCATGTTATCTTTTTCTTTTTGGCGGCATATTGGAACACCATCTGATTACTGGCTTTGTAATAATTATTAGGTGTATTGTGGGTCATCAAACTATCAGTAAGTGTCTTGAATTCTGGATGATAATGGGATTTATTGTTATTTTTATTAGAATTTTATATACAGTGGTGGTGATTTATGCTTCCTCTGAGCTCTCTGTGCTAATGTTAAAAGCTGTGACATCAAATGTTGCTCAGAACACAACAGCAAGCAGCTTTGTACCTGGGGAAAATCAATGTAAATCTTCCAGGAAAAAATAAGAAAGAGGCAAAAAAAGGGGAGTCAAACAGATGAAGAGACTAACTGAGAAAACTGATCGACAGAAAACAGATCGAGGGAAAGCGAGACAAAAACAAAACGAGCAAGACAAAGAACAAAAGAATGACGATTGGGGGAAACATGAAATAGTTGAGTCTCACTTGTGGAAATTCATGTCCCTGAAGGATTTTAACTGATTTATTCTCAGAAAAACACAGTGACGTCAGTACGAGCTGCACAGGGACAGGTGTGAAATCAGTGGTAAGTAAAGAATAGCGGAACTGGAAAAAGAAACTGTAGGAGGAGTGCGTTTATGTTCCTGGAAGAGCTGCGATAAACACCGCCTGAGTGGTGTAATGACTGAAATGTACCAAGAAGGAGAAAAACACAATTTTAGGAGTCTGTCAGATGCAGTTTATATTCAAAGAAGACAGCGAGGACATTGAAATATTTCAAACAACTCTACACAGGCCTGTAACACCCTGGGTAATTGTTCTTTCTTCACTCAAAGAATCCCAACAACTTAATGATTCTCCTCTAGAGACCGCCAGAAATTGGATACCTCCCACTCTCTGGATACCAAAAAACACACCCACTTCTTGTGTAAGCCACAGGTCTATATGTGAGTCAGTGAGAGATGGAATAAAGCGAGAGGTGAAGGTCATCTCTCTGCCACATATTAAAGCAGCGCTACAATGAGATGACCTTTCAGCACATCAGCCTCGCCCAAATATCAAAACACTTATGTTAACCATGGTGACACCAGGGCCCCGCTGCCTTTCATTTACCTTAATAAAATGCATTAACGCTGGTGCACACGCAGTCACACTGACCTCACACATTAATGCACACAGTACACACAGTGCATACACAAACTCACATGCAGACAATGTGTGCATACAAATACACCCAACTAAATATGCCCTCTTGACAGTGTTTAAAGCCTTATGGATAGTATGCATCTGTTTGCACTTTATTATTGTGAGCATGATTTACAGATCAATTTGCTTCCTTCCAGGCAACCACTTTTCATTTTGATTCATTTATTTTTTGTACTTAATGTCAAAAAAGCAGTACTGAGATTGTAAGTGGGTATTTTTTTCATGTCATCCCTGCTCTTTCTCATCTTTACATATTTATTTAGTTTTATCAATACTCAACATTTTCGCTTTTTTTTAAACAATCAATACAGTTTGCCTACAATTACAAGGGGCCAGATCTATAAACGACTTAAGACACATCTGTTTAAGTGATGAATCTACAGGGTTTCATGCCTTTGTCCCAAAAACAGCCTACATGTAAAGTCTCATGTTTTAACTGTAAGACTCGCATTTCAATGAAAAAAAGCTGTGTGTCCTGGTCATGGTTTAGCAAAAGAAATCCTAGTGCACCACAGAGCGTCTCTGCTGCCTGACTGCCGACAGCACTGTCAGTGGAAGAATCACACAGTTTAGCATTTAGCACAGGTGCGGCAGGGCAGTGAACATAAAATAGTCGCACTGCTCTGTGTCGTGTGGTACTCAGTTTTTAACATCCTTCTTTATTTCCTTTAGTTAGTTTAGTGTTTGCTCGTAGGGTGGGTTTGTAAAAATTAAATCAGCCAGCTGATAAAAAAGATGCAGGAACCTGACTAACAAAATGGATTTCAACTTGCTTTCTTGACTGATTATTTGAATATAGAAAATAGCTAAAATGACATTTGTGTGCACTATAAAATGTTACAGATTAGAGTAGAGTAGGCTATCACACTTAAACGCTGCATGCAGTCTGTGAGCTCACAGCTGAGAAAAACAACCTCCCTCCCTCAACAAAAGCTTCTTCCTCTGAACCCAACTGAAGCTTCTGTTGTTGTCTCAGTTGACAAGATGTGGTATTTGGAACAATCAGTGATGACTTTCTGCTGACTTACCACAACAGGAACTCAGATGAGGGGCCTGTGAGTCACTAGCTGAGAAAGGTCAGCTCAACTGGACTTTTAGCTGTAACACGACATTCAAGAGAGAAGAGGAGAGAAGGAAAAGGAAGGGTTAATTCTACACTGCATGATAGACAATTAAAAAACTTGTCTGGCCCTCTATAAAGATTGCTTACAGCTACAACATGATGATTCACTCTGATGATGAAATGACTGTATGGCTTGAAAAGAGATATAAAGCTTCATGCTGGGAATGATAGATGATAAGCAGAATTCTGAATGGTTATGAATAGATTAACTGGCAACAGTCCATGCTTATCTGCAGAGGATAATATGGGCTGGACGACGCATAAACAAGTCCAGTTTAATATTAAATAAAAAAATTACATATGAAGTTAACGCAGCGGGTGATGCGAATAACACACTGCGAGGTTGTGGTATTTGCGTCATTCGAGTGAGTTTAATATTCAACATGAGTGAGAAATTTGCTTGATCGCAGGGATTGCAGATTGCTGTGTGTGGAGGACCAGAGGGATGGAGCTGCTGCTGTTAGCTGACAGACAGCTGCTGAGCACCAGGGAGCTCTGGAGGAGAGAGCCAGGAGCAGAAGTGGAACTTCTAGGGAATAACATCTGGAGTCACACCGGATTCTGCTCTGATCCAAAGTCATTCACAGAGTTTATTCTTTAAACTTTTGGGATAAAAAAAGTAGATTTATCTTAATTCTTGCTTCTCAACCTCGCTTTTCTTATATGTTTCCGTTTTTTTTTTTACCCCTTTTACTCTTATGTTTTATATATTTGTGTAGGTTATGTTACATGTTACATGTTGAAATAAAATGGTTCTGATTCAAACTGCTTGCAGCACCACTGTTAGTGTTATAATGTAATCTCTCTTTATCCATGTTGAGTGCAGACTGGAGGGGAAATGTATATGAATGTATTTCATGGACATACAGAGAGGAGAGGGGGAAAAACAGAGGCTGGAGGGAAATAACAAAAAGAACTGGAGTTTTTTGGTGAGTTTTAGTCAGAGGCTGAACTCAACATAAACCCTCAGACACGTTCAGTGACTGCGGTTACTTGCTATCTCACGGCTAATGTACAATAATGTATTCTGGCTGCTTGGGGCGAACAAACACAAATGATCACGGGGTCAAACTGGCGCAACTAATGCAAATAAACACGAGTCAAACTTGCCTGCGTAACGTGAGGCAAAAATTTGCGTTTGGTTTGAAAACACCATAACAGGTCAGACGACAGAGTCAGTCGCCTTTCTGTATAGAAAGAGAATTGAAGCTTTTATGATATACCCAACGGCAATGAGGTTGCATTTCTCATTTGTTTAATAGTGTTGTTGATTTTGTGGATATATTTATTTTATAATGCTGGTTACTTCAGTTAAGTGGATATACAACAGCTCCCAACAAACACCACCTCACTTCACTCCTTATGGGAAAACCCTTTTCTTTCTTTCTTTCTTTCTTTTTTTTTTTTTTAACTAAATCCCCCAGGGCACTCAAAGCTGCTTTGCTCCCCTACAGTCTGTCTGTTATGTTTATCAGCAGCAGCACATCTCTTTGGTTTTTATAGTCTTTGTTTCTCCTTAGTATCTGTTTATGCCTGACTGGGCCCCCGCACTTTTAAAATGATGAAGGGGAGTACAAAGTGTTTGGGAAGGCGATCTTTTATTTGTACGATGTGTTTATGGTTATTGTTTCCATTTGTTATCAGCTTGCAGCAGCCAGACACGAAAAATGTGAGGGGAATTTGAAAAAAATAATAATGTGACAAGTTAACAGGAGTCCAGCTGATCTGTTTTCCCCAAGCATGCTCCAATGACAGAGACTGACATCAGGTGTATGGAGTCCCAAAGTGGTCAGTATTACATAAATAAATAAATAAATAAATAAACAAGAACTGAAGTGAAACTGGAACATTTACTACAAAGCAAATATCTAAAAATCCAGTCTCGGAACACAATCTTACTTAACATTTGTGTGGTTTATTTAAAAAAACAGCCAACAAAACAACAACAATCAACGACAATCTAATATAACTGCTTATTCAATATTCCTGTTTTAGTGATCTTTGGCAAACTAAAAGGTCAAAGGCTAAAAAGAAAGATGACATGTTAGTGGACAGATGAAATCACGTTACAATGCAACATGCTACTGCTGCCACGCAATTTTTCACGGAAGCTGTAGTTTTTTGTAGCTCACATGTTAAACGTTTTCAAAATCACAACATTTTCTTTTTTAACTTGACTTAACTTAACTTTTTTTTGTGATTACATATTTATCTTTATTATTTTCCATTGCTTGCAATAATTCCAAATTCCTGCAATTTTACTACAAAAAGAGCACATAAAATATTGCAAATTGTATCGCCTTTTTTGAGAAAAGCACTTTTGGCCGCAGTAATTACACAAAAATAATTAATGAAGTCCTGGAGGGACTGATAGAGTAATTCACCAGGAATGTGTGCCTGCATATGTGATGTACCAATACCCAGCATTGATCCCCAATTTGGCTAATGTCTGCCTGAATCCAGCCTATGAGAAGCTGGGGGTATAAGATTAGCTGAAAGGTCAGGCGGCAGTGACTTACAATGACAACACTGCCATAAAATTAGATATTATGAAATAAAAACAGAAGTTTGAAGTTTTGAAATAAAGATTAGTATGATTAAATACCTTCAATAATGGGCTGAAATTGTTGTTTTAATTACTTCTTAAATGATTCCACAGTGTATTAATATGATTATGTTTAATGATCTGATTTAATGATTCATAATGACTCATGTTTAATGTGTTTAACAGTGAGCACTTTAGGGCTCCATAGATATAGGTAGTTGTAGTGTTATCTTTACTGTAAAAACCTCACATACACTGTGAGGTTTTCTTCATTTGGAGTACAGGACGGTGACATTAGTTTCAGAAAACACATATTACTTAGAACATGTGATCTTTCGTTCAATTTAAGCACTTATTAATTCTGAATGTCAGCTATATATGCAAATAAAGGATCGCTTGCAGTTCAATTCAGAATTTTTTTAGCAAATCTTAAACATAAAGCCCCTCCTGTCCTCCCTCCACTGACATGCGCTTTGGCAGAGTGAGGTGAATTTAATCAAATGATGCTGTGTAAATGAAACCTCTCGTTAGACCCACTCAGTCAGAGAGATATGGGGTATTGATGGGCAGAAGTCGGTTGCTACCCTCAAGTGCTGTTATAATTAAATTCACCTTTATCCCTTTTACCAGCAGTCGCTGACATGGTGTCCATGCTCTCCACTATCATCCCTCAAGACACATCCACTAATACTGTACACACTGACAGCTGGGTGTAGTATTCCTGGAAACAGATAACCAATCAGATTTGCCAACTGGATGATGTAATAAGAGCCAAGAGATCCACTGATGTTCAACACATATAATGTAAGATACTGTAAGATAAAGATGTGTCATTGGAAGAGGCATGTTTTACTTCATGTTGTTCAAGAATTACAATTTAGTTACTGAACTTGAATTTATGAATTATAACAAATACAATTCGTAGAAGCATAAAACTACTACTAACGTCCTACTTTTTTGGTGTAGTCTTTCTTCTTCTTGAGGACATTGCGTTGATGAGTTATTGTAGTACTGTTGTGTGTGGGCTACACCTCTATTTATCATATCAACACTGAGAAACTGGGACACTTGCACAGAGATAGGTTTGTATGAATAAACCCGAGAGGATATTAATTGCCAAAAGAGAAGGCAACATGCTCTCCTTCCATGCAGGGAACAAATCCAATCAATATTCTGCATTCAAACTCAAAAAAACAAACCGTAAAATGTCCTCTAATTGTAAACCAGTTAATTGAAGTGAGAATTCACTTAAAGTCTTCATTTTACAAAAAGTACTGTCTCCTAGAGACTAAAATACGGTAGCAAAACAGCATAGATACAAATCAAAGACCATGTGACATGTTGAAAGCCCAAAAAAGCTGAAAAGCGGACATTGAAGCAGGATTGCCCTGAAAGTACTACGGATAAAATCATAACAGCTACTGGGCTACTAACAGCTCTCCACTCAACTGACCAAACCTGGCTCAGGCTGGAAAAAGGGAACCTTGAGTTGGGATTGTTTTGTTAGATACATGTTTTGTATGAATTGCTAACATGTTTGCTTTACTCTGTCCATATTTTTTTTATAAGCTACACATTCTGCATCCACGCTGAAATATCAAACAGTAGCATTCTTGCAAACATGTGTTAATTAACAATCACCAGTCAATATAATGAGATTTATTTCTGACCAGTTTACCGGTTTTGTTGGTCACACATGCACAAAGCATTTGTGAATATTATGCAGATGTGTGCATCTTATAAAAATTGATAAAAATGAGGGAAGAATGTTCACTGTATAGTATCTATTCTTTCAGATCCATCTCAGTTTCCCAGAAAAGCCCTCCTGTAATAACAAACAGCAAAGCAGAGCTTTAGTGGATGACTGAGGCCACAAATGAACTCTCCAAACAAGAGAAATGAGGAATACGACGATTCTGCAGCTCATGGATTATGACCTCATGTCCGAAGTCAGGCGAAGGTTGCGATAGACTTTAATCCCTGTTTGATTTGAAATCTATTTATGTGTAGACACTTATTTTTTTCAACTTTTCCCAATTCCCCCAGAGCTGCGGTTGACAGTATTTTGAAGCGTGAGGACTTAAATCTCATCAAGATTTCTGGGGGAGATTAAGAGTAACACTTTGGGGGTTGACGGCTGATCCCTGAACAGCCTGTGGTGCGGATGCCAGTGTATCTACAATCTGTGTCATAAGTCAAACACAATCAAATGTCTGGCCTGAATTCACCTCAACATCTGATACAAAAGACGTAAACATGACACATTTACTCTTCTTATCACCCTTTACCCGACATAACCTTAGATTTTACCAGATTTGGCATGGAATGAAGGATTTTTTTAGCCATGCTAGTGGCATGGCCTGTCAGTTGGGCCACCACTTTGGTTCAGAGTGGAATATCTTAACAACCAGTGGATGAATTGCCATAAACTTTGGCACAGACAGACAGACTTGGTTAACTGCTAGTATGGCTGTAGATACATAGTCCTTGTTTTTGTTATTGAGCTCAGAGCTGGATTTCTAATATTCTGGTGGACACATCAGGATCAAAAGGTTCTTCTGCATCTCACGCTCCATCACTGACCACCCAGGATTTAAAAAAATCTCTGATCTGATTTGCAGATTAGCATCAGGAAACGCATGTTTTGTTGTTTGTCTCTGACATGTCAAGCATCTCTGAGAACTTGGATTTATCCTCCACTTGGCAGACCCGATTGTGAGTTCACACATCATATTAACACAGCGAGGACTACTAAACAAACAGATGCATCAACAGCAGGCTTACAGTACATTTTAGTGAAGTCAAAGTGGTGGTTAGGAGATGAAAACAAAGAACTTTAAACCCACAGACGACTCCTACACACACAGTGAGAAGGGTTTTATTTCTCTTTTGCCCTCTCTGCCTCTCTTTACATACACACACACAACCACTTACATATGTTTGGTCAGCCCAAGGGAGGCTTAAATCAAAGCAGGAGATTAAATGTACCATGCTAAGTGAGAAGAGGACTAATTTCAGTCTTTTCAAAGAGGCTAACCTGCAGCTTTTTCCTCAGATGCCTTCTGATTTAAAAACGTCTTCAGCAGATGAAAACACAAAAATGGTAAAAGGAAAGCTAACAGCCCAAAATAGGTCTCTGCTGTTTGGAAGAAAGATTGACATCCGTTTGCAACACGGAGACAAGTGATGTGTCTTGTAATTGAATTCCTGTCAGATTTGCTTAATGTGCTGGCTGTCAGCTTGTCAAGACGTTGTCATCCGCGCATCTTCCAAAACTTTCATTATGCCTGTTAGTGTGCCCACACAAAAAGACACAGTTATGCACAAAATACATTTGCACACCCACAACCCATTTAAAACCCTGTCTCCGTCTTTCAGCTACAGTTCCAACCCTAACCATCAGTCTTATGCTACGGTGGTCTTTATTCAAAGCTGTGTTTGACGTTTGGTAGTTATAGTGTCATCCAACTTCCCGGTGATTCACTTCGGGACCACAGATGGTTGCGGCGCTGGCTGGCTTTTTATGCCTTCACAATTCTCAAACTCCATACCATCAGACATTTAAGCAACGTCTCGCCTAATATGGCAGAAGAAAGGCTCTTCGGAGGCAGCGAGGGGGGAAAAAAGCAACAGGTTTTTATTTTGTTTGCTGCCATTCTGCCAGTAGTGCCGGTGCCAAGGAAAGAAGGCACAGACCACCGTTTACATCTGCAGGCGCTGACACTTTGATGTGCGCAAAGCAGGAACCGCAGACTGATTAAAGGGGGGGATGCTGAAAAAAAAATCATTAAAAACATAAAGAAAGAATCAAAAAGCCACACAGATTGATATTTCAGGAAGGGAATAAAGGGATTTTATCATCTCTTTCTTTCATGTGGAGTGTCATTTTGTTAAATAGCCTGCCATAGTTTTCATTTGTGTTTTGTCTTCTATTCAAAGCCTGCTTTCACCCCTGCCAGGGGTATTTATACATGGATTAATAGCATGTATAAATCAACAGTGCTGTGTGCCACTTCAGGTGTCAGGAGAAAAATATGGAACTTTTGAGAGCTCTTTTATCCAGACACACAATAGCTCCAAACGTGATCACACACTCACGTTGCTATGGCAGGCCAAGCATGGATAGCAAGCAAAGAGAATAATGAGAGGCCTGATGCAGCATTGCAGCCTCTCTGGCCATAGACTGATGGGCCAAGGAACTCATTGCATTATGGAGAGAGGGATGGAGGAGTAAAACACTACACTGAAATAGTCACCACATACACACACCAGTAGAAATGCATCCCACAAACACAAATTACCTGCCAGCATCAATTCCAGCCCCTGTATATCACATTTATGTGAAAGGTTAAACAGAAACAAATGGTTGATTTGGCCCGGCGCTGAAGCTTGGCAGAGGAAAGGCTATTTCACAGGCAGATCCCAGGACAGAGGTGACCACAGCCGAGGCGGGACACGACTCTTTGTGTGTTTGAGTGCTGGCTTAGAAACCATGCTAGAAAAAAAAAAGCAAGTTGTGGTTTGGTTGCAGATGAGCTAAGTAAGTCTTATAACGTAGTTTTGTTTCATGCAGTTTACTATGACACTTCTGTCTCGTCTTGCCTCTGAGTTTGAGGAGAGGCGCCTCAGTTAACTTCATCTGCTGCTGACAACTCTGCAACTTTGCCAATATATTAAGTGACTTTTCACACCCCTGCAGAAACTATTTATCTAAAATAAGAAACAATGTGCCACTTAAGACATGAGGCAACAAACTTGTACACCACAATACATTTCTCTGTAAATAAATAATTGTTTCTTGGTTGTCTAATGAAAAACGTATAAACATATATAAAACAGTGATGACCTGATTCAATAGCATATTTCCATCTATCAAAAGTTTTCTCGGAAGACATTCTTTCTGGTAAGTGATTATGAAATGACAGATGAAATATGTGTTTTTGACACAGTGAACATGCAATTCCATCCCACAGCTTAAGCATTTTGAATATTTTTAGGGATGGTTATAGACTCCTTGACACTGCTTTGAGTAATTTGACACTTTGACTTGAGATCGAAATAAGTATGAAGGTTAGTTTAGCTTAGCAAAACTGGGAGCAGTGGGAAACTCCTGCATAGAACCTCCTCTAACACTGCAAATTGTAAAATAGGATATAATGTGTTTCAGTGAGCTTAATAGACGTGCTGGTTGGCAGATTTTTTACCTTTTGATATAGCCTGGCTAGTTACACCGTCATTCCAATGTGTATGCTAAGCTAAGCTAACTGTCTCCTGGCTCCAGCAGGATATTTAATGGACATGGCTATAAAATCAGTATTGCTCTTCTCATCAAACTCCCAGTAAGTGAACAAATCAACATATTTGTGTTGAAGTATCTTTTTACTCATGATTAATGTGAGACATTTTGTCCAGAACTCCAGGGACTTGTAGCAATACAGGATCCTTGTTTTCATTTATTCTGACATGTTTCACTAATCAAAATAAATGCTATAGCTACTTATACATGACCAAAATGTGATAGCTTTTGTGGAAATGGCCTCTAGCTACATGGGTCATGTAATTAATTCAAAATGAATAGACAAATGTACATTTTATGACAGGCTCAGATTGAAACCTCTTGCAAACTGTACCTGAGGTGAATTTTTTAAATTTTAATTGCCACTAAAAAAAAGTGTGTGGAAAATGCTAATTACAGTAACATGGCCTTCTTTCACGGTGCTTGCATGTTTCATACATGCTCATGGCAAGGTGACTACACATCACTGATAACCTCCATGACTCTATACCACTGCTCCTCAAGGCCTTTTACTGAATACATTTATCAGATTAGATTACTTAAGTCTAATATTCACTATTTGATTCACCTAGGAGATCTGTAAGAGGATGAGTAGGTGTAGGTCAGACTTTCCGACAACTTTTACTTAAAGTTTAAAACTACCATTACTGCTATCAAAAGATGCAAGTGCTAATACACAAAAATTACTAATATTACTACTACTTTGGCTATTTATTATTACAATACTGCAGATGCTTCAACTGCCTCTGTTACTATGACTAAATAACTGCTGTGTCTGCTACAGGTTCTACAGGCTAATCACAGCAGGATTATGATCTACAGTTGCAACCATGGTTTTAAATCTACTAATACAATACGCTGCTGGTGTAAAGCCTGACTGGGCTAAAGCTGATTGATTTCTGACTGAAGCTTGTGTTCAAGCAATTGCAATAATCAAATCAGCCCTGTAGTTTTTTTGCCTTAACAGATACAGGAACTTGCTGGCATATGCTGCCTCATTCCTTTCCCCTTTTCAGCCACGTTTTTCCAGCTCAGACAGATCAGATGTACCGATACAATGACTCAGAATGATGTTATTGACGTCTTTGATGAGGTAATTTTGAGTTGAGATGAGTAACTTTTGCATAAAGGTCAGGGCAACAGCGGATATGAATCACATAAATTGTACAGTAGGGGGTCTGGTCTCCATGCTGGAGTTTATTTTCATGTCACGTCATCATAAATGACAGATTGTTCCCATAATAGATGTTGAGAGTGACAAAGATGAATGACAGTAATGAATATAGTGTCTTAACACAAATAAGCAAAGTAAGTTTTACAGGAGTAATGGACTGGCAGAAGCCAGAAAGAAATAAGAGGAATTGACCCTACTGAGCTCCTCACTGTGTGAGCTGGTGTAAAATTGGGTTAGGACAATCCATAGGGCCTGAAGAGATGGCGAGTTTTGGTCTTGTTTCAGCAAGAATAGGATAAGAACAGCTCACACCACCCCACTGCTATTCAAAGGGGGACAAACACAGAAACCATATGTGAGGAGAAAATACAAAGAAAATACATTGATGGTCAATAGTATATCAGATTTTGTGTTTTTTGTGTTTTTTACCCCTACAGATTACATTTACTTTGGTCATTAATTCTATGTAATCAATGAGATGTTGGAAACCACCATTCACATCATACATTACAACTTAAATTTGGACTAGCACTGGCTATATCCATTACATTAAGGTTTAGTTACCTTAAATAATAGACTATGTCCTATTGTGAAGCAGGCATTTCCAAAGCAAACTGATATGTGGCGTTTCAAGGAATTCAAAATTATTGTTAAGCTTTAAATTGGAATTTAATATAAAATCTGTTTCCAAATTGTTTTATGAACGTTAATTTCTGCAAATGTGTGAAACTGGTAATACAGTACCTGCAATCTGACAAAGACAAAAATGACTCCGTACCTGTAGTCATGCCTCCACATTTGATGGCAAATCAAAGACAGACAACTGGACTTTTCATGTCTTGCCTGGATGCAGGACTTGTTTATGCTCTGGGATTGATACTGAAAAGCTACACACAAAGACCACTGCCAGATTTCATCTTTTAACAATGTCTATTCATTCAGCCAGAACAGCTAAATGTAAACTAAATTACAAAATAAATGTTGGATCGTTTGTTGTTCTTGATTACATTTACATGATACAAATATTTATGAAATTACATTATTAACAATAATACTTGTTAGGAAAGAATTATACTGTATGTCTTCATGATTTTCATTTCCATATTGAAACTGTTCTTTTGGAGATTTATCCATCCAGTAGTGACTGTAATTGAATGTATCAGTAGCTGAGCAAGGGAATTAGATAATTGCAATAATATAAACTGCTGCGGTATGTGAGCAGGAATTATTGTAGTTAAAGGTGACTTGTGTGATTCCGGGTTATGAATAGGCTATGCTTCAATATGGCTGGTGATCATAAAGCATGCTGATGAATCATCATTTGAGTTCACAGTAAGCAGAACATACTGATTAGTGCGTATAGATTTTGGCCAGTCAGAGCAGCACAGAGTCCTTTTTCTCTTTACCCTGTACACTAATGGCCATAACAGTTGAGGGAGCCACATGCTGCAGATTTTCTGATGACACAGCAGCTATGGAGTGCTTTACAGGATGGGATGATCACAGACTATTAACTGGATCTTTGTAGAAATGGTGTAAAATCAACTATTTTCATGATAAGTCTGTACTGGTATCTGAGGAAATTGTGTTGGATTTTAGCAGCGTGGAAAAGGAGTCTGTTCTCGGTCAGGAAGAAAAAAGGTGCAGCTTATATATAGAAGTGACCTTACATAAACTTAACTGGAGATAGAGCTGCAGATAATGAACCCATTTGTACTACTTTAAGAAAAATATGTTTTGTCAAGTTACCCAAATCAATTCAGTGTATTTACGCACCTTATGTACTCTTTCTCTCTCAATCCTTCTCACAATCCAGTCTCCAATGTAAACATCTGGGCAGTAAACCATTGCTTTAGGAGGATATAACTCTTCAGGATATAAAATGATAGCAGTAAGGTGTCACTTTAATGTTGATATATTGGCGTGTATCGCCTTATGACGATCCCTGACTAGTGGTCACAGTTGTAACCACCTTTTAATTATAAAACACATCACTGAGAAAATAGAGCGTTCACATAAAGAGTATTTACCAATAATAGGGTGCTTTAGAGCAGAGGAAAGGTTTGACCTGCTCCAAGGCAAACATTGAAGCCCCTGTTGTGTTCCAGTGTACTTGGATGAAGCTCAGTGTAAACAAGGGGAATCGTGTGAATCCATCTCTGTTTTCCCACGTGTAAAGAGAAGCTCAGTGCCAGTCATATAGTATACCAAGAGGTATTATACTCTCTGTGGGGCACACATAATATAAATTGAAGATGCAAGCAGCGATGACCGGGCCCTCGCTACCCCGCCCCGCCCAGAAACACCAGAATTCGCTGTAATGCCACGTCCGTCAGGTATAACAGAGGCGAAAAACTTCGATAAGCTTTGATAAGTTTTCATTTCAAATGTTTTTAACAAGCATATACAATTTGGAAAAGATCAGACAATGTGGAGTCTAGTTATAAGGCTTTAAAATTTCATGGTGAAACATCAGACTTTGCCACGCCCACCATGTATAACACAGGCAAAAGATTCTGATACATTTTCATTTTCAAGGTCTTTAGATGATAAAGACCTAATTTGAAGTCGGTGGGGTCAAATATTTAGGAGGAGTTCGTTAAAGTACGAGGTCTGGCTGACTTTTTGTTGGACAGACAGTGTGGTCTCCCCAACTTTTTTGTGCATCTGGACATGATACATTTGCATACCAAATTTAATTCTCCTACGTCAATCTGGACATAAGAAATTCACATTTTAAGGTGTCCAAGGGGGCCATAGAGCCATTTTGCCACGCCCAATTCTGGGACCCTTAAGATATCAAATTTTTCACCAGGTCTGACTTGTGTGCATATTTCCATGAGTTTTTGTGCATGTTTAGGCTGCTGTTGTTTTGGAAGAAAGCTTTTCCTACAGATACAATAGGGCCTTCACACTGTGAAGTGCTCGGGCCCTAATAATAATAAATTTAGGGTTTGCTTGAAAGTTATGTGTTAGTTATGTGCTGCTCAAGGTTGAAAAACGTCTGGTCAGAATAAGGTTGCCTTGAATTTTAAAATGTAAACATACTAGGATTTACAGTACAAAGGCTCCCTGGTGAACCCTTAAACTGCCTCAAAATTGAACCTAGGCCCAACAAAACGCAATAAATCAAGGACTGGTGTTTCTAAATGTATTCAGCAGTACTCTTTCCCCCC
This sequence comes from Scomber scombrus, assembly GCF_963691925.1. Lineage (NCBI taxonomy): Eukaryota > Metazoa > Chordata > Actinopteri > Scombriformes > Scombridae > Scomber > Scomber scombrus. Next base: position 8,780,609 of record NC_084989.1, read on the forward strand.
AGTCTATGTTTGACTTATCATGGTTCATTGTGATTTGCTGAGCTGCTTCTATGTAGAGTGGGTAGTAGGAGTAATGTACAAGTAAGTTTCTCCAAACAAGTGCTGTGGCTTGGAGGACTTGTCCTTGTGTCCTTGAGAGGCATCTTGGATTGTGACTTAAAGACTTGTTTATTCCTCCTTTGCTCTCTTTTTCTACCCATCCTTCTCTCTTCAACGCTTCTTTGTGCAAGTCTGTAGCTGTGTCATAATTCAGATGCCATATCCTTCAAATTTTGTGTCTAAATATGTGGCCTTTTCCTGAATATGGAGGATCCATCCATTGCAGCACAACAATATTCATTGTGTGCAAGTGATGATTGGATTTTGTCCAAAATGTTAGTGCATGATGTTAGCGATGCTTACTGACATTGCTAGCTAGCCACTTGGAGCCTCTTTGCACTTCCTGCAGCCGAGCTTTGAAAGTAAAACCTTCACAAAAGGTTCAAAGATGAACTAATGTCTTGCTGAGATTGTGGCAATTTTATAGATAATACTTCATAATACATACATAGTCATAGATGGACCTGTACATAGATAGAAGGTGAACAAATTCAAACAGGTTATGAACCCTAATTGTGAACCTTGCTTGGTTGTCAGGTTGTTGGGTATCACTTTTAGGTTAGGTTAGGATTGATTACACAGCTAAACTGAAGTTGGTTATTTGGCTACCTAAGACACTTTTGTTAAGTTTTGTGAAGCAAACATTTTTGTGCTCTGGGTCAAAAATGAAGCTAGTGTAGCTTGGAAGTAGAGCAACAATAGCCCATTTTCAATATCTTCATTGGACCATCATGTACTTAAGGTTACAGTCAAATTAGCCCTAATCCTATACAAAGCTATACTACCATACTATTAAGACAACCAGGAGATGGAGCAATACTCTTTTCTTGATTGTGTTTTTGTAGTGCTCTCACAGGGTTGCAAGCTGTGTTTTTAAACCCAAAACAGGGCATCCACGTAAATGTTTTCTGGGTGATTTTGTGTATGTCCTGCTGTGTCACCTTTTTGAGTCTTCCTGAGTTTGCATCCCTCTGCTATCATGATTGGAAAAGTGTTTCCCTTTTTCTCTTGTTTTCTTTCTGGGATTATGGGGGAAAAAATGGCTTACTTGACAACGTGACTCCCCTTCAAGCAAAAAAAATAAAAAAAATAAAATTAAAATGGGACAATTTACAAAAACCACAATGATTGATTTTGCTGTCTGTATGATGTCAGGAGAGAGTGAGAGAGGGAAACCCACTGCTGCAACTTGGAATGGTTCGTCTTCATAGATGAGGTATTGGAACAGAGGCATTTCACCACACCCCCTGTCCTAATTGTCTCCATCTCTGAGGACAAACCAGGCTCAAGTACAGCAGTAGATGACCACAAGGAAGAGGAAAGCCAGCTAGAGCCACTCAAAGGCCCCATGAAATGGAAATGTATGGAAGTTAGCGACGTTAGTGACGTATTTCCCAGTGAAAGGGAATATTTGGGTGGTGTATTGTTACAAGAGGGATTTAAATCAAATCATTCTCATTTGATTGAAACTGCTAAACATGGGTGGGGCTTAGCAATACAGAGCTGGTGGTTCCACACACACCCAAACTTGTTGTTAGATCAGGAGGAGGACGGAGATTAGATGAATGGATTTGACCTCAGTCACATTGCTTTGGAAATGAAAACAGTTTTTTCCCACTGAGACTGACCAGAGAGACTGAACTGGCTCTTCTCTCTACTGAAAGATGAGAAAATAAAACATAAACCTCTGTAGACAGCAGGTTACACGAGGGAGCATCACTGACGTGTGTTGTAACCATTCTCCTCCTTTTTCTCTTCCACTTACATATCCTCGTCTGGCTCATCCTTCAGGGCCACGATGTCACCAGCCCTTAGGCAGATGGTATGGAGCACATGCAGTTATGAGCTAAAATGGTAAAAAGAAGAAGAAAAATAAATTACACCTCCTGAAAAAAATCCCTGTTTGATTTACTCTTCTTCACCATTGCAAAAATCCAGTTGAATGATTTACTTGAGGTAATAGCCAGGAACCTGGTCTTCAACATCCTAAAAGCAAGCTCAATAATGGAGTGTGACCTGGAATGATAACTGGGCACTGTGTTCCCACACCTTGTAGGGAGTGATGAGGGGGAGTGGGTGTTGGATGCACAGGTACCCTTTGTCTGTAAGGATAATGACCAGGAGGAGGGTAGAGTGAGCTCCTGTACAGTTGGCTGTGGTAGAGCGCTCTTGAATTATGGACTGATCCAGGCCAACCCATGTAGGTGTCAATGAAGCGACCCTTATGGTCCCAGAGAGCCCACAGGATGACTAGAGGGAACAGCTTCCTCTTCCTGTAGCACAGACCATCAGGGCTGCTCAGTGGCTTGATGTGGACATGGCAGCCGTCAATTGCTTCATCTGCTTTCATGAGGTCTCTGAGTCTTGCCAGCCCTGCAAACCCACAGGATACTGCCTCCAGGTTTTCGGGAGTTGGATGACCTTGTGGCAAATGGCCACCACCACCTCAGTGACTATGTTAACATAGCGGTAGAGAATTGGACGAAGGCATTCCAAACACTCCGGAGACCACATTGTGTGATGCCCCACTTTCCAGCCAGAAGAGGAACTCCAAGATCTCAATTGTGACACCCCATCTGTGTCTCCGTTCCAGGTTGAGAGGGTCCAGCAGCACTACCAGGGCCAAAAATCAGGCCGTGTGTCCTGCTGGCTAGGAAACCTGTCCAGGTTTATCCTGCAGTGTGGGGGGATGGGCTGGTTTCAAGAAAAAAGTGTTAGATACAATAGCTATATAGAAAGTGTGGACAGCTTAGATAGATAAGGCTGTAAGTATATCTATCTATCTATCTATCTATCTATCTATCTATCTATCTATCTATCTATCTATCTATCTATCTATCTATCTATCTATCTATCTATCTATCTATCTATCTATCTATCTATCTATCTATCTATCTATCTATCTATCTATCTATCTACTCAACCTGATTTAGCTGATTAATGACAAGATCATTTTTTAAATATTAAAGTAAGGTTAGGGTTATTTTAAATATGCAATTATGTTAGTTGAATGACATTAGCTATATAAACTATTTAACTAACTAACTAGCTAATGTTAACATTACTGTATGTTGGCTAAAAACTTAACCAGTCTTAAATTACCTGGCCATAGTCTTCTCTCAGGTGGTGAAGCAGCTCCATTTCCTCTAATACATGGTAAAACAAAAGATAAATAAATTAAATTAAATTTTCTGGCTCCATTTCTACTGGCTTCATGACACAAGGGTAAGAACAGGAATAGCTGGTTTTGCAAAAGGAAATCTTCCATAGACCAGGCCATCTTATTTAACAACGCTCGGTTTGGCCTTTGTGGTCTAAAAAGGACGGTGGCCTTTGTAGACCGTGTCCTTTGAAGGACTATGTCAAGCTGTGCCCCTGAATTGGGACGCAGCTTGTCACTCTCTTTCTCCCTCCTGTCTTTCCTCCTCCTCCCACAAACTTGCAGTCGCCAGAGGGGGCTCTCCATGCTCTGATTGGTTTTATTGGCAGTGGTTCAGTTGTGGAGGATGCCAGCGTGGCCCTCAATGTCATGCTTGATAAAGATGGATCGGCACATGACATTAAGCAAAGCAGTTCTCTTTTCCATCTCATTAAAAAGACAACATTTGATGAGCATAGGGACATCCTCCAGTGTCATAGAGATTCATGTTGTGTTATTCATCTCTTAACTGTGTTTTATGCAAAAAAAGCTTACAGTCAGGCGATGTGCTTTTAAAAAGCATACAAGTCACGGCACTACTGTTGACCCAAATGAATTTCTGTTTATATTTTATTAAAAGGACACTTTTGCACGTGGCCCAAATCCACATGTTTCTCTCTTGTGATAAAAGGAGGCAGCAAAGTGCAGAAGAACAATATCGCTCATGATGAATAAAAAAGTCTTTACAACAGTATTGAAAAAAATGTGCGTGCCATGACCTGACAAATAAAACTGTTGCACTTAAATAGTAAGACCATGTAACTGTATACAATTTGATACATTTAAATAGTGTCTTAAAGGCTTGACCGCACCAAATGACATGAATACCACTTGTGTTCAAGACTGCGATGAGCTGCTAGTCTGTTAAGATAGCTACGCCTTTAGACAAGTTTAGCTTGTTTTTCATCATTGTGACTGGATTTAATGGACTCATTTGGAATACCACGTTGTGCAAAAATATATAGAAATTTAATTGGGATTGTAAGTTCACTGTAAGCTTTCACTAAAGCTAGCTGCTAGCTTTAATTTAATTTGCTTATTCCAATAGTCAGTATTAGGACAATATGAGACCTGTCTATTCTAAAAACTGAAATGACTTTTGAAAGAAAGAAAGAGAAGGGGACATGTGTCAGACAAACAGTGTGACATTATATTTGAGATGTGGTCAAAGTGTTTTCAGCAGCAGATGGAAGCGGCGTGGAAACCAAAGTAGGGCTGCGAGGGTGACTGGCATTTGATGACACAGTGGGAGGGGGGCCTGTCCTTTACAAGGTGTGGGACGCAAGGTTCAAATTGTGTTACTGCACTGCGATTGATGGAGAGACATCCACCACCCACTAAGATGCAGAGACGAATGTAGAGAAGGAGGGAGTTTACCACCCACAAAAAGAAAGAAGTTGACTATTTTGACTGGATACATCATATAAGTCTTCAAATGACATTCTCATTACCACATTTAACACAGTCTAACACTGTTTTTACATTGTCAAAATACTTAAAAAGGAGGTAAACAGCTCCAGTGTGGGTTCACATTCATGAGGGTTTTCTGCATGGGACAGTTGTTTTTTTCCACCCTAGAAACCATATAACTGCATGTTAAGGGAGAGGTATTGAAATACTGTTAAGAAGAGAAAGTATCTGTGCTTTCATTAGGCTACATCCACAGAAATACATGCGTGTTGGCTGATCATTAGCATTAATTAAGACTAATCTCATTCTCAGCAAGTTGAAGTGCATCTGTGGCCATGGCAACCCACTCCCAAATGGTGAGCGGCAGTGAGGCCTGCTGTCTCTCCACTTCCTCCGGCAGTCATTGTGATTTGTGGAGCAATTACCACACAGCTAGAGGAGAAGGAGCACTTCAGCGAGACAAGTCGGTGTCCCATCTAATGCGCGACATCCTCATGGTGTCTGCTAGTAAGAGCACTCGTTCGTGACGGCAAGGACCTGAGCCTGGAGTGGAAATGAAGGCACATGTTATGTGTCAGTTGGAACTGGAAAGAGGTGGAAGAATTTACTTTGGGTCAGAAGATTATGGCCTCATGAGTGTGTTTCCACTTCGTAAAAAGATGAGCACCAAAGCTGAGGTATAAAAATGAAAGCCAAGCTGAGAGCGTGTTGGGTTTTTTAAAAATGGGATTTAAAAATAGCACTGTAGCTCTCTCCGAACAGTGCCCTGGAACAAAAGCTAAATCAGAGTGGCAGTGTGTGGGAACTCTCTCAACAATAGGTATCCTCCTAACATTGAAACAAGGTTTATTGTTTGCCCTCCGTACAAACTGTTTTAATTGAAATCACTCCTAATAAATTTATCTCAGAGCATCAACGTAACAGTTTTACTGGCTTTCTTAATTGTCCTCATTTATCACAGCAGGAGAAAAGTTGGGGGATGTGATTCGGTGGATGACCAAACACGTCACTATCAATGTATATTTTAAACAAATTTCCCATAGTCACACTCTGTAAAATGATAATGAGGCAGTTAAAAAATCAAGACATCACCAGAAATCTTTAAAGTTGGTTGGTTAAAGGGCATGGGTGTGTTTTCACAGTGACTTGACCAATACATGTCAACACATTTCAATAAAAAGAACAAATGGGAGCGTAATGGCGATGCTAGATGAAAAAGCAGTGGATCATCAAAGTCATTAGGTCCATGTAGGGACCATGATTTATGGTCCGAGCCGCTGAAGATCTGATAATAGCTTCTAAGTGTAAACTTTGAATTTACCTCTTTAGCCTGGCTTTTATTTGCAATGACTTATAAACATTTTATACTTATTTTATTGTTTTCATGTTGTAAAATTGTATTTAATATTTTATTTTATTATTTTTAATGTTTCATTTCATTTCCCACTTATCAATTTTTGTTTTTATTAATTGTATCCAGTATTTGTTTATTTATTATTATTGCTTTTAAATCTATTGTATTTTATTACATTTTCATAATTGTTATTTCTCATGTGAATTACTTTCAAATTGCTCTGCCTTATTATTGACTTGTCAGTCATCCGTGAAGCACTTTGAATTGCACTAAGCCTTATGAAAGGTGCTATACAACTATTGTTTGATTGATTGATGCATTGGATGCCAAATTTTGTGCCAAGTCAAGTATCATCAAGTATTTTAGAAAAACATTTCACTAAAAAAACAAAAATGTCAAACTCATGGTGGCACTAATATGTTCAAATCAGTGGGATTCATCCACTGGCGACTACGAATGTCTGCAAACCTTCCATGACAATCAATCCAATAGTTGCTGTATTTCATTCTGAAATACCACAGAAAAAAGTGTCATGAAATCCTGCTTCACCACAACACACCATCAGTGTTACATTCAACTGTGAATATTTACATAGGATCTACTTGGCATACTTCCATTCCCCAATAACAAAGCAAGTTACATTTGTGCTGTCTGCAAATTACAAACGATACTTTCAACTTTGTGGGGATGCAAAGGAGCACTTTATAAAACTTTGGTTTATTACGTAAATAATTTATTATTTTTCCTTTCAGGGTCCCTGAAAAGTTGCTTGTTTTATAGATACAGTTAATATTCAGGATTTACATAAAAGCTGCAACAATGATGGTACAATGGCTTTTTAATGGTCCCTGTGAGGATATTTACTATTCTCTATACATATCCTGTAGGTGTAGAGCAAAAACAAATAGGTAGCAAAGACCTTTGCATAAGCAACTAACTGTCTCTTGTTCACAATCAATCAAAGGTACGTTCTTTACCTTAATGCCCTCACACAGTAAGACACAACATATGAATCATTCAGAGGAATCACCTCAGTTGACTTCTTTTTTTTCAACCTACCTCGCCCACAGACTCTGAACTATGTCTAATCACTCAGTAGAAATTGGTATTCATTAACATACAGCACTTGTTCTGATTACAGTCTGTAAAACATCCTGGTGTTAATGATTTTTTCAGCCTTAGCACTTCTATTTTTAAATGTAATGTTATACATGGAGAACACGGAACTGATGGACGTTATGCACAGACTGCATACATGATGCACAGACTGCATACATGATGCACTGTATTTGTTGTATACTGTGTTATGTGGTCGTCCTGTTGTTCCTGTGCCATGTTTGACTTAACAGGGATTCTGTTTTGAACATAAGCATTACACATGTTATGCACTTTCAGGCACTGGTATTAACTTAATGTGCCATGTGACCTGGATTTACTCATTTACAGTTCATGCAAAATTACTGAACAAGTCACTGGAGATTGAATGAGCAGAGCAGGAAGTTTGACACATGGGTGCAAACAGATCCAGTGTATTACAGTATTCATTATGGTACTATCTGCCCTAAGCTGACCCACAGGGAGTGTTATTTGTTGTCAGAGACAGTATCATGAGCCTTTAACAGCCTCGGGTTAAGCTGCTTTCCAGCCATGTATGAAAAGTGACATCAGGCTCTCAGCTGAGTCCCTTTAGGCACTAAGAGCAAAAATGTCCGAAGCTGAACCTTCACCAGCAGATGACCTGTTTAACTGGTGTGCTGGATCTAAAAACTGGGTTAACAATGAACTGTTGGCCATTAGGGGCTCAGTGTGGATCCATACTGCCATCTAGTGGTTGATTAATGGATGTGAACAGTGCTTTTTACACTGCAGCATGTGAAAGGCACATGCCACCGATTTTACAAATGTTAATCAGTGTTCTAGTCATGTTTAGTACCATGGCCCATGTTATAATGTCTTTGTGTGTGGAGGGAGCTGTGTTAAGTCTGTAAAACATGTGATGTCCCTATAGGGTTATTTTGGCTCTGGCTTGAGGAGTATATATTTGATCACAGAAAGCATATAACTCTTTAAAAATACAAGCTTAAAAATAGTGAGAAAAAAAGTGAAATTAATCAGATTTTTTGGCATTCTTTCACTGATTATGATTTACAGTATATATATAGATATACTTGACTTGTATGTATAATGCCTGGTCAAACCTAAGTAATAGCCTGACACACCAATAACAAATGATAAAAAATTAAATCTGTTTCTGTATCCACTCAAAAGACAAATAAATGAGAATGAGAATGAAATCTGACATGGTAGACACTTACAAGACCTCTTATGTGGCAGCTAAGTGTGCAGGAAATAAACATAAGCTCAAAAATGTTGCTTTAGTGTTGCTCTTTTGTCTCTTTATTCTCATAGTAGTTCATCTTTCTTGTGTAAACTATTTACAACATATTTGATTACCTTGTGAGGAAGAAGCTGCTGTTCTGAACACACAAATCATTTTTACTCTTCAGTCAGTCACAACAATGCGAGATTTGCCCTTAGTAACAGTATAGTACCTATTGGTCGTGTCTGCGTATTTATACTACAGTGTATAAAAAAACTATGGTAGGATTACAAACTGCTGTAAACACCAATGCGTGCTTGTGGATAAAGTGACGTAATCCCTCCCTCGTGACACTAGTTCCCAGCATGCCATGCAGGCTAGGATATTCATTAAAGTCGACAAAATCAAACCTATAAACAGAAATAAATACGTTTTTCACTGTCACGGACAAATTAAGCGTTATGGAATTGTTGATATGCTTTTGTTGGGAGCCATTTTCGATATTTTAGCACCGTGATATAAATACCAGATTCCGGTCAGCCTTATAAATACTCGGACTGCTCTCTCTTCCCCTCGACTGGTCCGATGGCGGTGAGATTTCAATTGATTGCTACAGTGAGTTACAGAACCTCTACGTTTCTTCTCTCCCCTCCCTCACCGCCGGCTTCGACTAGTCTTTTGATTTTTCTGTTTATTATTTTCAATGGCATAATCAATTATAGAAAAAAACACACCAAAATATGACTATATTATAAACATAATGTTATTTGAGAAACACATGGACATATACTCTCACTGGCCACTTCATCAGGTACACCTGTGCAATCTAATTCAATCCAATACAACAGATCTGCTATAAATCCTACTTTTTTATACATTTTCAGTTTTGTTGATGTTGTCAAAAGGTGTTCATTCCATGGGTGTAGCTGCCATATTAGGCTATACGACAAGTTCCACACACTTTTTTAAATGATTAGTTTGGCCTGCTGCTGAGGGCTTTGGGTAAATATCCAGTTTCACAGACTGGTACTCTACAGTCAGCTGTATTTACATTCAGTATTTATATTGAGTAAAATTTGTTCTGATTATAAACATGAAAGAATAGACACTGCTCACTAAATAATGATCACTCCATCACCTCTCCTGACATCTAGGTGCATGAGAGTGAGTCAGAGACAGGTGCAGGATGCAGGGACAGTGCAGAGATCCTTTGCTGTGTGGTGAGTGATGAAAGGGATTTGAAAGTTTAGAATAATTTTTCAATGGGAATATTGAATGTTAAACATTTCAGTCAAGGTGTCCTATATGACCAATAAAGTCAGGAGAGCATCACTTACCTATTTGAAAATGTGATAACTTAATATCATACCGTTCCCAGGTGAGCCATCTTATGCTATGCTCACTTTCAAACTGTAAATCAATAATGGACCCTTAAATTCATTGTCATTTATTTGTAAAGGTATAGACCACAAAATTAGAATGACTATTTCACCTGTATATTACTCCAGTGATTAAATGAATTCATAAATGTCCATACTTTTAGCTTTTTGATAAACAAAATCTTCCTCTGGTTGTAATTATAAAATGTACCCATCATTTTTCTCACAGTATAGTCAGATCAAAGTGTCAAAACCCCTGTTAAAAGGCACCAGAATACAGGAAAAGACCTCTACTCTGTTAACAATTTTCTAGGGGAGGACCCAGGACTTCAGTTTTATTATTGAGGTCATAGTGGGTGACGGTGGCCTACTGGAGTGCATTATATTGAACGGTGTTCCGAATATTTTGCCACATATGTATGCTATGGAACACTTAGTACACCACCATTGGCCTAATTATATTGCTTCTTTGATGAGCAACAGTTTTCAGGTGGGCTAACATAATGGCACAAGAGTTTTGCAATGATCAATTATGCTTTTAACATGATACATTTGGATTAGCTAACAATGTGCCAGAGGGACACAGGAGTGATGGTTGCTGAAAATGGGTCTCTGTACGCCTTTGTAGATATTTCCTTAACAACATACCATTTCCATCTATAATCCCAAACTTTTGAGTGGGTGTTTATATGATTGATTGTATATGATTAATTCTTTCGCTGATTATAATATACAGTATAAACTATATATATATATAATGTGTGTATATATATATACATACACATACATATATATACATATATAATATACAGTATATATATATATATATATATATATTGACTGTGTGATTTCTCTCTCAAGACACACATCATGTTTTATATCTGCAGTCAGACACAACAATGACAACATTTTTCATTCAATAAAAAGTGGCGGCTGTTTGTCGTATTTGTGTGTTTATCAGGCCCGATGGTGGCAAGATTTTACTACAGTGCTGACGTCCAACATATAAATTCAATTGCAAAGGTAAAATAACACATGAACCAAAAGATAAACCATAGACAGTTTTTCTTTGTTCATATTTATTTAAACAACTCTTTTTGCTCTATTAAATGACACTGACAAGAAATCTTATGTAGTAGCTGACTGTGCAAGAATAAAAAAAACACAAGCTCAGAAATGTTGCTTTAGTGTTGCTTTTTTGTCTCTTTATTCTGATAGTAGTTTATAGTTCTTGTGTTTAGATCTTTTAGATCTAGATTCAGCTGTTTGGATATTTGATTTCCTTATAAAGAAGAAGCTGATTTATTCATTTAAACAGATTCCAGTCAACTACTGTAGCCCCATTTAAAAAAAACTTGATTCAAATGTAGTTGATTCTGTAATTTTCCTTGATTTTTGTGCTTCTACTGTGTGTCAGTAGCCTTCATAGTTAAATAGTCTCTTTATGTGTCTGTTTTATTTGTGTTTATTGCTGAAAACGATGGGGAGTCTGCATGAGTTGTTATATTTTGAAAATTGGCCAGATGCTCTATGCTGTTTCTGTGTCTGACTTCCTGTCTTCCATTAAAAATAGTCTTGGCGTGTATTCACTGTGCAGCAAAGTGGAGAGGCGCTTCTGTGACACTTCTGAAACGTGCCATGGCGCGCCCACTGGAGCCATATAGACTGTAGTGCACACTGTACACCGTAGATATGCTGACGTCACTATGATGCAATTTCCCAGAATGCCTCACAGTCTGGGATGTGTACTAAAGTAATAAAAATCAAGGATATAAACAAAAACAAATACATGTGGTGCTGTTAACATTGTAAGCATGAGATGGTTTTGTGGAAAGGCATTTTAAGAATTTTGGCACCATAAGTGAAAGACTTACATGAAAGTAGTGCTATAAATACCAATGAAGTTAAAATTTAATTTGTTGATGAGATGGCGTGGCAACTCAAAATATGTGTGCAGTACAGATTTGTACGTTTGTCCTTCTCCTACAGTGCTGCTGTTGGAATAAGGCTGACTTGCACCTTGTTACAACATGAGAGCCCACCTTTGCTGTGGCAAGAATTCAGTCCAGTACATCCCATCAATGCAAACATACCAAATTCAAATCAATTCTGAATTGCCTCCTATGCAATTGCAGTTGCACATTGCTAAAGAAGGAAAACAAAGGGAGCGCTATACGGCTGTGACTAGGATTGTTCACCTATCGGAAGAAAGGTGAATTGATAACCTATATCTCCAGTACAAATACCGATGTATCCTTGGTCAAGATACTTAACTCCCTTATTGCTCCCCATAACTGTGCAGCTAAGCCATCAAGAACAATTTTGGTGTATGAATGGGTGAATGTGACTTGTAATATAAATATGAATATGAATGGGTGAATTTGACTTGTAATATAAAAGCGTTTTGAGTGAAAGCTACAGGATGGCAGTGTGCTTGGACGCAGAGGATTTACTCTTCCTGTGGATTTTTGTTTACCTGTTGTTTGTTCGGTTGTCAATCTTCTAAAGATAGGTGGTATGTAGCAATCTGGACATCATCAGGGACCTTAGATACTATCATATCCTGCGGGAGATTGCACGAACAGCGGGGTCTCGTGGATCGCATCTACTTCTTTATCCTCTTTTCTGACTCCTTCTTTACCTTCATTTAGTCCTCTTTCACTGTTATCTTTGTCTGTTTTTCACGCAAGCTCCTGAAAAGACAGAGACACCAGTATTTCAGTATTTTCTCCTCCCAAGTTGAAATATGTTTCTAAAAACAAAATGTTAAAATCCAACAGGTTATTATTCAAATACCTGAAACTCAGTATTTGCTGGGTCAAGAGCTTGATCTTTTCCTCCAGCTGGAGTGACTTATTGTGTCACTCATCTTCCTGCAGCTTCTGTTCTCTCTTCCAGCTCATCTCCTTCTCTGCCAGCTCCAGCACGACACAGTCTTGCAGAGCTTTTTATTTATCTCATCACTGTGTCTCACTCTGGTTAATCTGTTTTACTGTAGGCTCAGCTTTACCGTACTTTCCACAAGAGCCTTCTGCTTTTCACTTACTGGAGTGAGAAGATCCTCCTTTTCAAGGGTGACCTAGCTTCCCCTTCTTCCCCATCCCAGCCTTCCCACTCTGCACTGACCTGATCCGGTTTTGTTGAAGGACCGCTCCACCTCAGTGCTTTCCTTCTTCCAGGCTTGTGTTATCCTGGCCTTCTCCTCCTTCCACTACCTGGTGTCACTTTGTCTGAACTGTTCCACATTCTGGGTCTGCATCTCATGGAAGCCCAGCCTTCCATTCAAGGAGCAGACTTCCTCCTCTTTATCTGTAATTTTCATTGTCCACCCCCCTGCGAGCAGTGTCAAACTATCTTTATCTGGCTCTTGCAGCCTGTAAAGCCTTCAGCAGGCATTCCCTGTCCTTGTTGGTCTAAAGCAGCACTTTTACTTGCAGCACGCTGAGCTCCTTGCTGACTATCTGCTCCATCAGAGCTGCATTTACTGCTTGTTTTTTTACATTCTTGTGTCCAGAGGGGCTTATTGTAGGGCATGCAGGATTTTGCTGGGGGGGTTTGCTTCTGTTCCCCATTATGCACCATTTCAAAGTGCAGTCTTGCTTTGGAACTTGCTGTTGAACCAACGTACATGCAGTGGGTAAAAATACTGTCCGGTCTCTCACCTTTATACCTATTTACAAAGATGAATTTAGCCAATTATGTTTGTATTTAAAGAACACTGGAAAGCAACTTTGCAGATGTTAAGGATGATTTGACTGAGAAAAACTGTGAGTTTCGAAACCCCTTCAGTTTCCATCTCTGCATGTTTTCACAGACACGCCTCACCCGGACAACTTTCATCCATCAACATGACAATGTCCGGACAGGCAAGGTTAGAGATCAAGCCCATATCTGACTGTGAAAATATTTACAGTAGTTGAGCCACTGCTCCTCAGGCCTTCCTGTCTGGTCAAGTTCATTTACTGCACAGACTTCTCATTGTGATGGTTGTTTCCTCTCTAATTAATCTGCAGTCCAGTTTTAAACAGGAAAGGAAAAAACACCTTCTCCTTAGAATAATGTGTATAGTTTTAACACGAAAAAGGGCAGAAAAACATGCTATTCATGGGTATGACTTCACACAATAACCAGTAGCCTATAAAAGCATTCATAATTTATATAAGGAATAGTATTCATACTGATAGTAACAAAATATGCTCAACTACTTTCTGCCCCAGGTCATTTTAGAAAAGATCAATCAAGAATGAATTGGTTATTGCATGTCACATGAATCTTAACCTTCACTTGGGGCGGCTGAGGCTCAGGAGATAGAGCAGGTCATCCACAAATTGGGATGTCGGCAGTTCAATTCCCGGCTCCTTTAATCCGGATGTCGAAGTGTCCTTTGGAAAAACACTGAACCATAAATTGCTCCTGAGAGTTTGTGTCTAAATGTGGATAATTACATCCTTCTGATGAGTAGGGTTTACATCTTGCATGGCTGCCATCAGCATGTCAATGTGGCCTATAGTGTAAAAGTGCTTTGAGAGACTAGAAAGGGGCTATGTAAGTGCAATTCAGTTTTAATGGATGCAGCCATAACTGTTCACTTTCAGTACAGTGCCGGAACAATATTGTTTAAGTGTTGGAACTTTACAATGTTGAAGGAACTGGAAATAACTAAGCCATATTAATCTTTACAGGTAAATCAAAACTACGAAGATGAATAGCAGTTGTATGAAGATGTTACACCATATTCTCTGACATTGAATCTGTCAAATAATCCGAAATTACAGCAATAATGTATCTGCAGTACAGCTGGAGTTTTTATCTTGATCATTTGACTATTTTATAGAGCTGCAACAATAAGTCAATCAACAGATTAATAAGCAACTATCTTATTGAGTCATCGTTTTAGTCAGTCTGTAAGTAAAAATTACATTTACAACAATTGCTGGTTCCAGCCTCTCAAACGTAAGGTTTGATGCTATTCTTTGTTCTACATGATGGTAAATTGACAAAACAAGGCATGTCATCTTGGAATGAGAGAAACTGGAACAAGCACTTTTCACTACTTTCTAATATTTTAGACAAAATTATTCATCAAGAAAAACAATCATCAGATTAATCAATGTTGAAAGTAAACTTTAGTTGCAGCCTAACTACATCATAATATTGTGCTATATATTTTAATAAGAAAACACATTTTGATGGTGTCCTGCGGTGACAATATGAGCACAAGTTTAATTACAACAGATACAATATTATTTGAAATGAAACCACATCATGACGACTGTCATGTTAAATTTATTAGAAACACCAACCAGTTTGGAATCATACAAAAGCAGCATTGAATGCCTGTCTGAGTGAGAGTCTTGCCAGCAGATGAATAAAAATGTTCAATACTCAGTAACCCATGTCTATGTTATTTGTAAGGTCAGCCCCCCCTCTTACATACACCCCCATCCTTTCCCAGTCTTTCTGAAAAGAAATTGGTCACTTTTGTTTTGGATCCAATAAACAAATGAATGCAGACAAATGATATTCTAAATCTATGTGTGTAATCTGTGTCAGTCTTCTTTACAACAAGCCCATTTTGTATTCCACCATCATGTGTGGTTCACCCATCATTTCACTCTGGGCTGGATCTGCAAGGTAACATGACACAAACACAGTGTGGTGGTTAGGCATCATATTTCCACAGATATGTCGATTAAGTAAAAAGAAACGTATGAGTCTCTCACCATTGAGGATGTCTTCAAAGCCAATGGACTCGTCGCTGCCTTTGAGCGTGTCCAGCGCCAGGTTTGAACTCTGTAGGAATGGCAGACGCTGGATCTGGAACAAGAAAGGACAGGCATCATGAGTTAATGTAAAAGAAGAAGAATGAAGAACAAAGTGAACATTACATAAAAAAATAGAGTCAAAGGAAGAGGGATATCAGAGTTATATTTGTGTGATGTATGAAATAGGCTGTGTGTGTGTGTGTGTTACCTGTCTAGCTGCCCTGTACTCCATCTGCAGTTTGAGCGGAGCATGAAGACCCTGGATGTTTCTGAGAGTAGAGAAATTCATCTTGTCCTGGTTCAGCTGGAACTGCACACACCATAGAAACAAAAAACCAAGTTGAAAAGAAACATTTGTACTATTATTCATTTAGTTGTTCACTCTGCTTCTGTCAAATAAAACATGGTATTCTGTTGTGTAATTAGGAGTAATGACATTGTATATAAAAAAAAGAAAACTTTGCATGCATTACAATATTATAAAGATTTCTGTGACAGACATTTTAACATGTTAAAGTAGAAAAGGCACAGGTGTAATTAATAAAGAAGGAGTGTCTGGCTCATAGGCATGACTAACTGGGACACCATAATACAACTGAGGTATTAATATAATTAGTTGTTCTTTACCTGCTATGACAAGTTTAAGAGTCTCATGTGAAAAAGGCCTGTAGAGTGTAGTTTTGGACAACTCATGCTGACTCAACAAAGACTATTCTCACCAATACAGTGGACATGACACACTCAATACATTAATAAGTAGGGCGTTTCCACCGCAGGAGCTTTCCCAGGAGAACAAGAACTGTTAGATGAACCCATGAATGAAACCTTCAACTGTTTTAACTTGTGTGGGGTGGACAATACGTTAAGTTAGGCCTTGTTGGCGACTCCCAAACTTAAAATAAAAAAACAACAAAAAAACAGTGGTGTGCGAGGAAGACTTTGTCGGAGCTGAAAACAACCGTTTGGACACATTTGACTAATGTCCAAAGTTCTTAAGCAAAAGGGAATGCTTATTTAGTTCATCTGGTTTCAAAAGTATGAAATGTTAAGAGGTGAATCAGACATATCGGGGAAATGTTGATCAACCCAAGTCTGTACATTTCTAAACTGTGATGAGGACTAATTAGCCAAATGAGTGGGTAACGCAGTTGACTTACATTTTTTTCTGACAGCTCCAGTGGATGGCTGGGAAGGAGTTCATTCTTCACACTGGTGAAGCTGTTTAGGAAAAGATGAAATACACACAAATAAGATAAATATCAGTTTCATGTACAGATAATTTGGTACCATGACCAAAAGGCCTAACTGGTAAGACAAATCCTCTTGAGTAATAAGACAACTGTCACACACACTTCAAATGAGTCATTACACAAGAAAACTCAAGCCATTTAAATGTACTTTCTGTACATGTCACTCTTGTTAATGCAGAGAATGTTACACATTCCACCTAAATATCTTTTAATGCAACACAGCTGATTAGGACCTTATAAAAAAATCTGAGAACGTTATATGAGCCAATATTTATTTTTGATTAGTATCCCTCAAATGTGTTTTTAAATGTAAGAAAGCAGCTAACAATTGTTTTCATTACTGATTAATGTATTAGTTATTTGGTGTATGTCAGAAAATAGGGAGCATTGTTTCCCAAAACCCAAAGTGATGTCCTCAAAAATGTTCTTTTGTAATGACCAACAGTCCATTACCCAAAGGTACTTACAGTCTACAGTCATAGAGAGCTAAATAAATAGAAAATATTCATATTTAAGAAGCTATAATATGGGGAAAATAACCCTCAAATGATTGATGAACTACGAAATTGTTAGCAATTAATTTTCTGGACACTTAACAATGGAAATATAAATGTAAAATACAGGATAAAGTATCTTGAAAGAACAAAAAGATCTTCCTCTGACTATGTATGGTTACTAAGAATGTCATCATGGATAAATGGATTGTTTTAAATACGCCAATTCAGACAGAAGACCTCACTGACGCAACCAAAATGATTAAGTTAGAAAAGGTAGCATTTAGACTGCAAAATAATGAGGGAATATGCCAAAATATGGGCACTAGTGGAAAAGTAATTAATGTCACTATATGAAGCAATCCAAGAGTCCACCTTCATTTGCCATGCTGTAATATGTAATATACAGTGAGAATTGAAGGGCACTAATACTGTTTGATGTATATACACCAGAAAAGCTTCTTAACTTATCTTTTAAAGGTGTGTAATCTGAAACAAATCTGGAAAACAATCAAGTGGCATAGACTGCTGATTCTTTTAAAAATCCCTGACAGTGCTGAAATACAGATATTTATTTATATGTAAGCTCTTGTTAAATATTCACCATTTGTTAATTGGTTTTGGAGAGTGGTAAGCGATGGTAGGACTCAGTTATTTGTGACGTAACTGCCAAAATTGTCTATTTTCTGATTGTATTTTTATGAATCAGTAAAAGTTAGTTGTTAGTTGAAGCTATAACAGATTAATTAGATGAATTTCTCACCCGCTACGCAGAGAGTCCTGCAGTCCATAAGCCCCCTGTGGACACAAACCGGCCACAGGTACACTGTCCTTCAGCTGAGAGCGGAGTCCTCTGCAATTCTGCAAACAAAGAACACATCCACCTTAAACATGTGCTAATAATTAGTTACACATATTAGTTATACACCTCTTACAAACACTGAAAAACTGAAGCCAAGCATCCAATCTCATAGCTGCGTTAACTGCTAACAAGCTAGCATTAGCTCCGGTGACTAATCATATTCACTTCAACTGAGCTTCAGAGCTGATATAGACTAATAGCAAAGGCGGGCAGGGGTTAAATATACTTTTAACTAGTATTAAAGAACATCAGGAATAACACAAATATGGTTATATTTACAACATGTATGATGTAGAAGATTAAAATAAAGAGCCATACCATTCTGAGTCCGTTTCTTCCACTTTCTTTTCAACACAATTGAATATCCGGTTGGGTCGCGTTTTGTTTACGACACATCCGGGTTGACACAGTTTATATTTAACCTAGGATGGCAAAGTCATAATCCACCCTTCTCTGCCTCTGATTGGCTAGTACTTGTTGCAAGAATATCAGCATAAGCCTGAGTACGGCGTGTCATGCCTTCGCCATCCTAGAAATAAATATCGCATACGACAGCGTACAGTCTGCCATAACATAATGAGACAATTGCTAACTAATACAGTCAAACGCTGTGTACGTAGGTAGGTTTTGTTTATTACAGTGAAATATACATCACAGTTCCACCGTATCACAACACAGGAATAATACATATACTAGCTGCAATTATTTATACGACAGTGCGACTCCACTAGTCGTCAACGGGGGTATAGCTCAGTGGTAGAGCATTTGACTGCAGATCAAGAGGTCCCCGGTTCAAATCCGGGTGCCCCCTCTTTTCCTCACCGTGGCAGTACATGCTCTTTAATGATTTACAGGGAATTACTCGCTACATTATGATGTACCATTCATTTTTCACAATTCTCAGAAAAACCTGCTGAAAAAATATAACCACCGTCAATGTATTTCCCTTTTGTGGATCACATTGACCTAAGTCTTTACTGTAATATATTCTAACATCTACGCACAACGTTCAAATTACAACCCCATACCCTCTCATATTCAGCAGAACTATCTGAGCAGTTTGAAATGGGTTTGATGTCATTAAATAATAGATTTGAAGTTATTCTCACTTACTAACTGTTCGTAATGGCTCATTATACAGAACTATTACAATAACGTCTACTTAACTGCTGTAATAAAATAAATTATAACACAAACACAGTTATTATACTTTATTATTTTAAATTATTATTGCTTCAGTAATGACTTCAGAGCACAGAAAATGCAGTTCTAGTTGTCTAGAATGGGACATTATTACACTTGTTTGTGAGGACAACCAAACTGTCTTCATCAGCAACACCAGCAAAGTCATGTGGATGTAGTCTGAGTGGAGATGAAGGTTCACCTGTATGAGGAAGAGGAGGAAGAGGAAAGGGGTACAAAGGAGAGAAAGAAATAAAACAGAACAGTCATTGCTACGACAGTGGATGAAATGGATGCTAAGACAGCCTTGCTAGTACTAAATTTAAACAGCAGATGGCAGTACTAAAGTGGCAATCACAAGCTTCAGTTATACTAGCAGCAAAGATATGCAGTCTTTATTGCATATAATGAGAAAAAAGTCTGTAAAATGGAAATACTTTCACCTTTGCTCTGCTCAAAGGAGTGACTACAGGCCAAATGTCTCCACTCCTGTATATACCTGCACAAGCAAGAGAGCAAAATAATAAGATAATAAACGAAAAAATGACATAAGGAAAGCCTTGAAGAACATTTCAACATGAATATACAAGGTTTAACCCAGTTTACAATGTGTCTGTTCAATAGAAGGTATCTTACTCCTCAAAGTTGAGAGTGTTGGTCCAGGCCAGGAGTTCATCCAGCTCCCATTCAAGTATCTCATCATCTCCCTTCTCTTCAATGGTGTCCATCACTTCCTGGGCTGACGTCCCCACCAGGGTTGCCATGTGCCGATGTACTGGACGAGCCTGCAGACGTCCCTCGTCATACCTGTAAGTAAGGGATAGAGCGGACAGGTGATGATAGATGGAAGATGAGATGGATTTCCTGTCAATCAAGACTCCACATCACACTGCCACAGATGTGTGTTTCCCAAATTTTGGACTACAACCATGAGTATTAAAGAAATCATTTGACATTATGGAAAACAGGGTTACTTGCTTTAATGCCGGAAGTTAAAGATTGAGATTGGAGATTGATGCCAAGCTAGTAATTGTTATATATTAAGCTCCAATTGGTAGCTAGTTAGCATAGCTTAGCACTGATACTGGAAAAAGGGGGAAACAACTAGCCTAGCTCAGTCCAAAGGTAACATGACCTCTCATAAAACCACAATGTCTAATTTTTTCACATATAATATATCCATCAAAGGAAATCAAGTGTGCTGGTAGGCAGATTTTAGCCATTTAGCTGTTTCCCTGTATCTATAATCTAATTCATTTCAAGGGATAGACAAAAATATGATGAAATGACGGTGATCTTAGACCACCCACACGACTGCAACCTACATGTGCATCAGCCATTCAATTTTCCTCCTTTTCCTCCACTTGTCTACATCCTGCTTCCGCTGCAACTTGGAATGATGAAAGCTCATTTTTTTGTTTGCACCGATCTCAGCGGGCTCGCCCTCAGGAACCACCTGACCAAGAAACACATGGACAGAGACTTTAAATCATCTGCTTTTAATGTAACAGTTTATGGCTAAATTTGTTTTTAATTAAATGACCAATGTCTGAGAGGAATTATGTAAATGTCCGTCACACTATTTGCCATGATCAAGGTTAAAAATAGACACATTTTTCATTGGTGTTTAGCATGTTTTTCACCTTGCTACAGAACAGTCTCCAGCTGTTGTTCTCCATGCGTTGGTACCACCCCGATCGGTCCTCCTGCACAAGAGGCCAGCCATTGTTGGTCTGCCGGGCCACAGGTTTCTTCAGGCTTGGCTGTGTGTAGTCCTTTGGGCTGCTGGCACACACGTCTGCAATGGGCCGATGGGTAAATATCTTGTAATAGATGTTTGGAGGAAAGGTGATCTAAAGGCACAGGCATGAGATGTTAGCAGATACATCCACACTATCCATTTATCCACCCAACGTGGAGTGATTTCCTTATGCAGCTTACCCCTCCAAGTCGAAATCTAATAATCACCCCAGCAGCAGCATCCAGCAGTTCTGCCTGCAACAGGAAAACCAAACTTTACCATTTGTTTGAGTTGTTTTCATTTTATAGAGTGTGATATCTGTTACCTCACGAGGATTGACAGTTTTGAGGACGCTCTGTGGATCCCGCTGGTTGCATTGCTTGATCAGCTCTTTGAAATACTTGAAGACTTCTCTGTACTACAGTTTGGGAAAGAAAAATAGTTTGTTTATATATGTGCACTTTAATTCATGCATGTGCAAGAGTTTGTGTGTGCCCAGCAGCAGCAGCAGCAGCAGCAGCAGCAGCAGCAGCAGCAGCAGCAGCAGCAGCAGCAGCAGCAGCAGCACTCACCACATATCTTCTCCAGGCCCTCTGAATTATTCTGACTGCTATGTGCTGCAACTTCTCCTTTTGGGGCTCCTGGGGACCCTCTTCCTGTAAGCTGGAGGTATAAAGAAAGGAGAGACGACAGACAGTTGGATGCACAACATTTTAATTTTCTTCATTTTACAGTCATTTGGTAGATATAATTACTAAAAATGTAACCAATGTTATGACTGTGTTTATGACAGGCAGGGTTGCTACTCAAATACTTGAATGTAATTTAGAGTTGTTTCTGCTCATTTACAGTATCATTCTACTACCATACAGTACAGAGAGATGTATTGCATTTTCCACAGCACTGAATTATTTATCAGCTACACTTACTTAACAGATAAAGAGTTTACATACAAAATATGTCCTCAGGTTGTAAAATATAAAATGCACTTCTATAGATTAAACTATGTGTAGTAGCACTGTTGAGGTTTGTATTTGACTCTTTATGAGTTGTGAACGCACCCCCAAAAGGTTTATAATAACAATAATAATAATAATTATTATTATTATTATTATTATTATAATAATCATTATTATTATAATAATAATAATGATTATTATTATCCCTGGACCAGGGAAGAGCTAACCTAAACCTTTTGGGGGTGCTTTCACAACTCATAAAGAGTCAAATACAAGCCTCAACAGTGCTACTACATATGCAACAGTATATGAAGTAGTTCCAGCTAGCTCAGCCTCAACCAGCTATATTAAAATACTCCCAATAATATTGTATTGCTTAAAGGTGCCATTGTGCTGCATAATAGCTTGATAGTAAATTGTGCAGGGGGGTCACAATTAAGAGATGTTTCATATATTGATTGTTTGTTATGAAATAAAAATTTTAATAATTTGAATTTGTTCTGTGTTCAAATTTACATAATCTTGGAAAGTCTCTGCTAACCTTATGATGAGAATATTGGTCATAAACTCAAACTTTTTCGGGGAGTAAAATATTAGGTAGCAGTACTCGAGTATCAGTTAGGTTTAGAAAACTGTAACATAAGATGCCATACAACAATTAAAAGCTAAATATATATATAAACTATATATTGGATACTTCCCTGACCACCGTGTTCATGTCCTACAACAGGAAAACAACCATTACCTCATGACTTCCTCTGTCAGCAAACAGCTGTCTGTCAATCCTCCAGCTAACGCTAACACGGGATTTAATTACGTTACTTGGCAACGGAGCGTTTTCCGGACCAGATTTTCAGAATAAAACTAGTGACAAAGGTGTTAAAGTTCATCAAAGACTGACGTGCAAACAACAATACAAAGAAATACAATATATACAGTGAAGACTTTGAAGGAATTTAATATATGGTGTTGATATATTTTTGGGGTGAAATGTAAATTGACATGTATGATTCCGATGAGAAACATGCTGTCTTCATTTAAGGACTATTTTACAGAGGAGTATAGAGGACTAATAGGGAGCTTCAACACATGGTGCAATAATAATTCCCTGAAGCTCAATATTAGTTTGTAGTAGACTACCAGAGGAACAGGAGGCCCCCTGTCTGCATTGTCTTCCAGGGAGAGGAAGTCAATAAGGTGGACTCATACAAGTATCTTGGGAAAGCAAAATGCAAATATGCTACACATTCTAAAATGTAGATGCTTCACACACATCTTCAACCTAGCACCATAAAATAGATACAATCAACACAGTTTCAAGGTGGGCAACCAAGGAACACCAAATGTGAATTATGTTCACAATCTCCACTTCTGTTCATCACCAAATTGTAATCAGTTCATACTTGAGTCCAAGTGGACGTTTATGCCGGATGCAATGAAATTCCCTCCAGATGGTCCTGAGATATATTGTTCAGATCAGAAATGGGGCCGTCAAACAAACATGATGCCTCCGGCCACAACTGTTGCCAGGGCGGAGGCCTAAAAACTTACAAAAGCAGCTGAGACAAAAGCTAATTTCTAAATTAAACTTCACTTTCTTACGTCAGTAGACTGGACATACACTACTCTCAAAAATGTTTACTTTCATTTTGAAGGGAAAGTCACCTAACATTGCCACAATCTAGTACCACATTTACAGAGTCAATCAATTACATAGGTCAACTAACCAGTCTGGATTAAGAAACTAATTTATCAGTGACCAGTTTTTTATTGGGTGAATAAAAAGAAAAAACAAAACTGACTGTTTTACCGGTTGGCCATTAGATGGAGCTCTTTAACATGCAAATCCTGCTTCTCTTTGGTTCTCCACAACTCACCTATTTATAAAGATTATTGAGCTCATGCCTGCGTGCACTAGACATACACTCAAACCTTATCAGTGCGAACCATTGCAAACCTGTAATGAGTAATGTTCTTTCCTCAGGTCCAGGTCTTTCTGCCCTTAATCTACCTTTTCAATTAGTCTGGCTGACGTAGAGTCATGACCAGTATGAGAGTGAACTCGCTCCAGTAATTAGCAAATGCAGCAAACCAGACCTGATGACATGGCATGTCTGTAGGACATTTTTTAATAAAATCATAATGTCTTCCTTTAAATGAGCTTCTGAACAGACAGCAGCTAGTTTCATTTTGATTGCATACAGTTTTCTCATGAAAACAGCCATTAAGAGACCAACCCATGCCACATTTGTTTGTTTGTTTTTTTCTGGCAATTTAGAGTCTGGTCCCAGAGGTTTGTCCGGGCAGGTTATCAACCTGTCACTATATGCATACAAAACCCAACTGAATCAATCCAGTCATGTGCTGAATCCAGGCACATACAAAAAACCCCACTCAAAATTTAATTCAACTATAACTTCAACTCCCTTCAGCTGTGACAGTTTCAATACAATGAAAGGGGATGGGATTTATAATGAGAGATAAGCAAATTAAAGCCCCCACCCCCCTTCAAACTCTATCTGTATGTATTAGATGCTCAAATGTACACACTTATGGTTCACAGATAACGCGGGCGATAGTCCTGTTTGCTCTCCAAACACACTGCACTCATAATTCAGGACCCGAAATTGTTGCTGATATAAATTTCTAACGAGAAAGATGTATATTATGCAAATATTCACTGAATGCATTTCCTCACCAAAGCCTGTAGGCATGTGACAAAACTAAATTCACTTTTTATTCAAACGAGAAGTTGTATCTCTTCCTCTCATTTTAGTCGGTTTGTTTTCTCCAGGCTGAATTCTCCAACATTTTGACTCATAACATGAACAGACGTTTATATCAGCCTGGTTTCACTGTTTTAATACATAGAGGTAAAGAATAAAATATATTTTAATGGTTCATACTCCTGAAATACAACTTTTGGCTGTATTTTCAACTAGATTGCTGAATATTTTTGATGCTATCAAAGACATTTGGCTTGACCCCCTTATTAAAAATGTTTGCAAAACTATTAAGAAAAAGAGGAAAAGAACTCACTTTTATAAAACAGAGTGTGAAATGGGTGAAACTACACTAGAATAAAAATGATATTGTATATGTGTAATTGAAAATTATTGTCTTTCCCGGTTTTGAAGCCTTCATAATCAATCTCAAAGATGTACAGTAGTTGTCTTGGGTATCATTGTGCTGACCCTGACCTCACACTGATGAGAAGACAGGAGAATGTGCAGCGTCCTTGTCTACTACCATACAAGGACACATTACATATTCCTACATTACCATTGGTGTTCCTATTTTCATATCAACCCTGCATTTTAAGTAGGTGCGCCAAATTTAGGCAGTCAGCATGTCATTAAATGATTCCTCTGTGTCTCACTACTCATCAACCACCTACAGTTTTGTAGCTGTATTGTTTTGCCTGCAGATTGACATGATCATTTCTAAACTAGTGTAATGGATTTTACCTCGGGGAGACAGCAGCCATGTTGATGTTCTCTCTGAAATGAAAATGCTTTGTCTTTGTATCAGTATATACGAAACCACCATCCATCACTTAAAGCAGTTCATGGTGGAGGTGGAATTGAATTCTTTCACAGCAGTTACATTTGTTCTTTATCTTTACAACAGTAGTCTGAACAGTCTGCTACTCCATAAACATACCTCGGAGCAGTCTGTTCGTCAAAAAACAAGACAGAAACATGAAACAAAGGTACATAAACAGGTTGAATCAGTAGGGGGCAGTATAAGACTAATGCACATGTGTCATGTTGGGATAACACAACAACAGTGTCACAGTGATCAGATTATGAAATGATATTGGTTCATAACAGTCTGTGGGATAATTAGCCTCATCCATTTTCAACATTCCAAGGTGTGGTATTAACATGTGCCATAAACCACACCTCGCACCAATCTGAGTCACCTGGAATAGAACTGAAAGTGGGTGAAAATGACTCAGTAAGTAAGAGAAGTTGAAATAGTTCCCTAAAAGTAAGTAAGTAAGTACGCATTTTGCATTGCAGGTAGGCATTTTGAAAAAGTACTCTGGTACCATTTGTCAATCTAAACTATGCAAAAACCTGGTGATGCCTGTGAGTTCAGTTGTGCACATGTAGTACTCAAGCCTAACAGAAAGGGGCAGCAGCATCTATCCTTCCGTAAAGCAAATGACAAAGAAGAGTTTCACCAAACATAGCGCCAGATTAATTCCCCCTGCCTTCACCCAAATGCCATTTGAGGATGATCGTGATTTACATGCGTAATGTCATTTCAACAGACTGCATATTGACAGCAACACAATATCGATTTTATCCTTCTCTTTCCCCTCTGCAAAGGTGAACTGGGGTGGCCGTGGAATGTTGAAATTGTGAATTGAGTAAACTTAATGCAGAGCTGCTAACCTTGAAAAATATTAAACGTTAATAACGTTAACCCTAATATTATGCAACATTACTTTGCCAACTTGATTAAAGATAATCAAGTTGGCAAAGTAATGTTAAATTATCTTGTCCATGTGTCACAGATTGTTAATGGGGCTTTTCATAGTTTTGTATTTATAGTTATTATTGTATTCAGCCTATATCATCAAATTAGGGTTAGGGCTAGGTAACCCAACCTATAATGGGAACAGCTGTATTAACCAGCTCTAAAATATTTATTTCCCCATAGTCACAAAATAGTCTGTTTAGGCTGGTTTGGCTTTTATAAACCAAATTGAAATAAACTTTGATTATTGTGGAGGTGTAAACAATAGAAACTATATAAATAACTAAACAGTAGTGGTAGGTTAGGGAAATTGTGTTCCTTGGTAAGCTATGTTTAAGCAGGTGAAAGACAAATGGCATAAAACAGGCATTAATGACTAACTGGCAGAACTGCAGATATTTTGTAAACAATCCGCTATTGGTATTAACAATCTGTGTATCCTTCACCTGTTTTTCTGTTTGACTGCTGCATGTATGCAAATAATGTGCTGTAATGCATATATATGCAAATGATGTACAATCATTTCATTGTATGAACAGCGGTTAATGCATGTGATGCATCCAGGTCTCCGAAGTGCTACTCAAAAAATCCATCCAGGGTTGGCAGGTCTGAAAGTGGAATACACTAGAGCAAATAAAAAAAGCTATAAAATATAAACCTCATCTTTTCATTGACTAGACAGATTTAATGAATAACAAAATAAATAAAGACTTGTCTGGAGTGACTCAGGAATAATGTCTCAGATTCTTCCTCTCCCTTAATGCATCCATGCTGACAATGAATAGATTGAAAATATGTAAAGGATGCTCAGACAGAGCTGTGAGTTGGCCTTAAGGTTAAACTCAGCATCTCGAATTTCACAAATCGAACCAAAAAAGCCATGAGCACCGTACTGAATCCCTTTCTGCATATTATGTCCTTGTGGACAAGAACGCTTTGTAAATACAGCGGAGAGCTGTCAGAGCTTTGTACAGCCTGGTGATTGAACTATAGTATAGATTGTCAGTGGTTATAAGGGCATGACATTTTTGAACAGGCCAAATGTGTGAGAGAAATTCATAATGGATACATTGGCATTGCATGATGTTTTCTAATCATGACCCATTGTAGGGTTTACAACCTTAAGTGCACATACACATAGAATATATGCTCACACATACAACCCCAAGAAACCTTCAGCTCATTGCCCCCAACACCAATTAAAAGTCCAAACAACATTGTGGAGGCTGATAGGTTCATTTATTATTAAAGCTTCCTGAGCCATGAGTCAACTCTGCATTACGTTACTTTCCTGTTTGATGCTACCGATGAACGCAGATCCTCTTTTAAATCCAGATTTATCACTGTGCCAAAAATAAGTGTGCAACTCAGAATAATTCAATGACACAAATAACAGGAAATGAATTGAAAAGGACATGAAACAGTAGTAGTTGTAGTTGGAATCCAGATAATATTTAATAATGCAGAAAGGATGAATAATTCATTCAGGCATGTACAGCAGACATGCAGGTGAATTTTTAAATATAATTAGTGTCTGTGTTTGCACAGTTGTATCTTCATCTTCTCATGTTCAACAGGTCATGAAAACTGCCAAAATGACCTTTTTACTCTTGTTCATTTTCATTCTGTCTGCTCAATCATGGGACTTTTTTCAAGTTGTTTTTAATCCTCACTCTTACACAAACACACACAGACCAATTACTTAAAGAGGAAAGGTTGTAATGTGATATACAATGTGATATTTTTAAAGAAGAAATTAGTTTTGCTTTCTCCTTTTATTGAGCTCTACAACATTGTACAAAAGTCTGTGAGCAATACAAATAAGGACAGTATGCAGAGTTACTACAGACAGTACAAAATGTTCTTGTTTGGTATTCACAAGTTGGGATGTTTCCGTCTGAATAGTGTCTATTCTCAACCCGAAGCAGGTTTTCCTCCACAGTTTCTGAAGTTATTACATTTTTTTTCTTCAATATTTGTTTGTTGAATTTGAGCTCTAATAAAGCTCAATAACCTTCACATAAGAAGGCATAACGGTAAAAAAGTAGATATGCTCACAGAGGCAGGAACATACACACACACTGTTAGAAGTAACGCTCTGGAGTAGATAGATTTTTATTGATTCAGTGACCCAGCAAGACTTGGCTGCAACAATTGTTATGGGTGATACAAAAATTGCTTTCGTACTGTGTGATGAATGTATTTCATCATGCCCAAACAGCAATGATTCAACTCGGCTCATGTCAGACTTGGTAAGATATAACTCTTCATCCTGTATTTTATATTCTGTTAATATTTCGTTTTGTTACTATTTTTCATGATATATTTTTTATTTTCCAATTAAAAATGAAAAAAGCTCAATGTTTCTATCTAATAATTAAAATGAAAACCAAAAAAGGAACAATGTTTGGCTTGCTGGAACTCCTCCAGTGCCAGGCAGTGCATCAAATTGACAAGAGGTAAATTGAATGCTACTGTACTGACCTACAAGATGATACACAGATACGGAGGGTAAAACCGTGTACCTTATCAGAGCACTTCAGCACAAACAACTTAAATCAATAAGTGGGACAATAGACTTAGCCTCTTCCAGTAAAACTAATTATAGACTCAGGAGGTCCTTTCATTCTATCTGTACTCCACCGTCTCTATTGTTTGTTCTTTTTTATCTTTTGTTTTCTTTTTCTCTTTCTGCTGCCTCTCTCATACCTGTATCTCCAGCTATTTTTCATTTTCCTTCTTTATCCTCCTAACTTCTTTGTCATCTGAAAGTCACAGCTCTGTGTGGACATCTGTGGTTTCAGGCAAGTCTCTTTCATCCTGATGGAGAGCTCCCCTGTTCATTCCACTTATGCATCTCATTTCATCTCCGGCTAAACAGACCAACTGATCTTATGCTAATTTGTCCTATTTCATCATTTAACCGATTAACTTTCCGTTTCCCTTTTCCAACTTCAACTTTTAGAAGGTCAACAGCTCTTCTAAAAGCCTGGCGGTCTTAATCTACTCTACTGTGTCTACAAATGTACACACAGGTACACAGAAAAAAGAGAGTAGGTAAATACTACTGTATCTAGAAAAATACTAATGTATCTACAAATGTAGACACAGTAGAGTAAAGAAATACTACTGTATCTAGGAAAAGACTACTATATATAGTAGATAAAACTACTGTATTTAGGTCAAAACTGCTGTGCCTACCAATGTAATCACAGTAGAGTAGGTAGATTCTACTGTATCTAGGTAAACACTACTATATTTAAATCAACTGTATCTACAAATGTAGACTCAGTAGAATAAGTAAATACTACTGTATCTAGGTAAATACTACTGTATCTACAGTACAAACACACTGTATCTAGGTAAATACTGCTTGTCCAGTTGCCCTTGATTCAACCGTCCTTGGATAACCATGACCTGGATGACTGAGAATCTTCACAGACATGCACTGTATCGCCAGTTCCTCCATCCCTCTGTTTGTTCTCTGCCTTGCTGTTGTCTTCTTTGCCTGTTATCCAGCTCACCGTCTGTCTGCCTATTTCCCTCTTCTCTGAACCACCTGGTGACCCAATCACTTTCATCCCAGCTGTTTTTCCATTTACTGAAAGAGAGAATGTTCTGCTAAACAAGATTAAGCTCTTTGATAGTGGTGCTCATAAATCTTGCAAGTAAAAATGCTGAAAACAGAAAGGTGGTTATTTGTAAGACATACTTAATGAAATTTATATAATGTATACAATATGAATTGACTATATACTGTCCACAATACACCTATTCAATCTTAGATTTCTATACAAGTGGTTAATTAGTTTTGAATGCATTTTTTTCTTTGCACTGACTCATTAACTGTAATTTTCTAACATTACCTGACATTACAATGCAACCTTGTAAAAATACAGCTGTATGTTGTAGAATCACCATCATATTACATTACTATTAAGAAAAGCCTTCCCACTTCTTTCCTTATGGAATTTTGTGGCATTAAAGGATTTACTTGTAATAGTCAATTCTTTAGAGCATTTTTAGTATAACAACCATGTAAATATATTCATGTTGCATGATCACTGGCATTGGCCCCGTTATAACAGAAAGCATTGTGTTTGTTTTGTCATTTTGAAATCTGTATGTGTAATTCAAAAATAAAGCCCAGTAAAATTACATTCATGCTGTAGAATAACACGTTAACTATATTTTTTTAAAGAAAAGATGTCTGTTTTGGGGAATTATAGACTTTAAAATAGACTTTAGCAGATTTAAGCAGAAAGTCTAAAAACATCTCAACGTCATCTTATAATGTACCCACTGTAACAGATGTTAGATGTTGCTAGCGAAAGGAAATGTTGAACTCCAACCACTCCTGACAAACACTGATTGCATTTCCAATTAACTTAGTGCAGATGATATATGCAGGAATCAAACCTTTTCTTTTGTTTGGTGTCCCTGTTCTACACACCTGTCTTCCAGATGTGCATTAGACAAGTCTTGGCTGTAGCTTTAATGCAGGCACTGAATGTTTGTGTTTGAGTTTGTTTAACACTTACCAGAAACTGCATTTGTGATGACAATAAACTTGACTTTGTTTTTATTTATTTTTCACACTTTTCTCTTTTTCTCTTATCTCCAACCTGTCATGAATTAAAGTTATTAAGCCTGAGAGTGAATGTTAATTTTTCACTCAAGCTGAAACAACAACAACTTGGGCGGATGCCACCTCGATGTCTTAGCATCTTTAGTAAGTTAACTCCTGAGATCTTGGAAACAAAGCTAAACAAAGTGCATTAAATGAGTATGTTAGTAAGTATGGGGCCAGGAACATAAGCAACGTGATAGACAAGCAAACAAGCTAATAGTTTAGCGTTTAGTGGAGGTAAAACTTAAAGTGAGCACATTACAGATGAGCTTCGGATGTCAACCCAAAAGTTGTTCTGTAAACTATGGTGGACAACAGATAGTACACATCTGTCTGACTGCTTGTGTTCCCTGCCACACTTCTTTAAGCAATGTGAACAAATAAGTTTGTAGGTATGTTGATATCCTATTGAAGTGATTGAAGATCTAGGTTGTAATAAACAGAATCTATCCTTTAAGACTCATGGAAGCTGGAGCGGTTAAATGCTATGGAAATTGTTTTTGTCCTGGTTACCGGGACAAATTGCTAAAATCTCCCTGTCCAGCACAATTAAGTTCAGAGCATGTGCAGAAAATCGCAGTGCCATGCTTTAGCTTTTCATGAAGATAAATGAATGATACCATCTGCTGCAAAACGCAAACCTGATATCGAGGCATGTTTTTAGCTGAGGGACAGCAAAGGGGACTTTTTAAAAAAATGCTTTCATGCTGGAAGGGACTTGTGTTTGAGTGTGTGTTTCTCCACATTCACATCAGGTATAGGTAAGAGGGTGATTGCCCTACCAAACAGTCAATCACACATACAAAAGCACACACATTCACACAAGCAGCATTACAGACCACAAGCAGCCTGTCTCAGACTGTTGCCTTGTCTGGTTATTATAATTAATTTAAGCAGAAGCTCAGAACAGGGTTCATGGCTTCATTAGGCAAAGCCTTCCTGTGTTCCACCAGGATGTAATTGAATGTAAACAAATATCCGGCAGTAAACAAGGTAGCCTCCGAGGGTCTTTGTTATACTTTTAGGATGAGACACTGATGGTGCTTTGTTGTTGTTGTTAATGAGGTGTAACATGAATTGTATATCTTGTAAGAATTTAATACTCAGCTGTGTTGAGGTGAAGACAATTATTTGAAATAGGCCAGCTTAATATTCATTTATTTAAAACAGAACCTTTTCAATACAATATGTAATATACAATATAACATAGCATATAGCATATTGTGTTTAATATTTGCTCTGTCTGTACAGTCCTTTGTTTGGTGTGTGGACATGTATAGTATTCATTGTTCTTTGTCCTATGCAGAGTCAGCCTCCATCCTTTCCAGTACTGGCACCTAGCAAACAATCTAAAAACAAGCCCAGATTGGCCAGCATGCTGAGGCTGGAGGCAGACACTTTCAATGTAGGAGGCAGGCTGAGTATTTCTTTATTGAGCTTGAGTGTCTCCTTTGCCATGAGGAAAGGTTGTCCAAACTCTTTGAGATGGGGGGGAATTGTTTCCTTCAAGGCCAGCACAATGGAAGCCAATCCCAAGCCTAGGGATGCAGAATAATAGTGTGGTCCTTTATTGCTTCTTAAAAGGAAATTCTTTTCTTCCTTTGCCTTTCTCAACAGGGAGATGATAGCATCTGTACAGCTAAACAGCACTTCCAGGGCTGGTGGAGTTTTACTTTCTTGCTCGAGCACATTTGTGTTCTGCCAACATTTGAAGCAATCTGACCTAAACCTGAATCATGTCGATGAAAGGCGGTATCTTGATTTCCCTGGGTTGACCCCAATGCTTCTGAAAGCTTCAGTCAAAACAGCTTCTCAACTTCCTGAATGAAAATCAGCAGGAGGGTAACACTAATGTATTACACATTCCTTCCAAAATGCAGTGAAAGCCTTACAAACAAAACTGTTCTTACGGCTGAAAAAATGCACAGGATCATTTTGCAAAAAATGTGACATGCTTCCAAATGAATTGTAAGCAGAATTTAGCTGTTTGCTCCATTTTTTATTCATGCAAATTTAAACAGAAAAACAAATCCTTTAAATAAGTAGTGAATGCTGACATAAGATACAAACACTACACACACACCTGATTCAGCATTTGCTTCAGGTATTTATTGTATAAATCCCCCAAAACAAGACTTACATTTAAATTCAAGACTTGATATAGTTTGTACAATATTTGCATATTATACTGTACATTTAAAAAAAGAAGTTTTTACCAGTCAATGAATTCAACAACCAGTAGATAATGTGTTCCACTGTTTTAAGTATTCACCTGTTAGCTATAATCCAGTGTAAAACTTCATCTGAGCTATTCTGTCTTCTCTTTCAGTCTTTTGATTTGGGCAATATCTAAAACAAAGCATCCTCTGTGATCTTTAAATCATCTCAAAATGTCCTCTTCTATTTAATTATCAATCAACTCGTGACCTTTCAGCACAGCCAGACATTTTCTAGTTCATCAGAGTTCACCTGGGACCCTGCTGCTTGCCCAGCGTTTCATTTAAATGTTAATGAACATGTTATGCTTCAAGTCATCACAGACTTTTTTCTGTATTAACCCCATGATCTTTCCCTAACCTCAACCAAGTGCTACCTGTGTCTAAACACAACCATCAAGATGTTGCTATAGCTTCTACTAGCAGATATTGTACTGCAAGACTGGGTATTTTGGTGGAAAAAATAGCATTTTTGCATCTTGTGATACATTAATTACAACATTTTCTCATTATGTTGAGACTTTGTTATGACCTGGCTCAACTGGCTGCAACAAAAAGCGAGACACACCAATAAACATTTAACATAAAAAAGTATATTAAACCACATTAAAGCCAAATTAACTAAGTGTATAAGGCATGGCGTGTGAATATCAGCAGCATAGGTGGTGTGTGGTGTGCATGAATGAGATGTGGTTGTGTTGTAAGGTGCTAAAGAGTTAAGCAACAAACCTTAGGCAACATAACTGGACCAAAACTGATGCATATAGAGAGCCGCAAGCAGCAGCAGCAGCAGCAGCAGCAGCAGCAAACAGCCAGAGGAGAGTGAGAGAGAGTGAGCTGTGTTGCAGCCTAGACGTAAATAACCACCAATGATCTCCTGCAACAACAGAAACAGGTGAATCACACAGTGAAATACAGATGTCACCCGGAGTCATTACACCCTCCCTTTCCTGAAGACAGGGTCCCAATAGGATTGCTGCAAACCCAACCTAATCACAAAATCACAAACAAAAAAAGAAAACAGGTGTGGCAAGAGCAATCCACAAAAATCACTACATGCGGTGGAGGTCACCTATACGGCAGGGAGCGGGACACCAATGATGTGTTGTACAATTTTCACCACCTGTTGCAGAGCCTTCCTGTCAGCTGTGGAGCATCTGCAGCACCATACAGTGAAGCAGTTGGTTGATAGTAACGAGGTAGTTTAGAATCAACTTGACATTAGTGAGGACAGCAGCAGCATTTCTGGTTTTAAACTATGCAACATGGTGTTCTGAGTATGTGTGTGTGTGTGTTTCTCCATATTCACAGATATCATCAGGTAAAGGTGCCTGCGATTAGGCTTTGTTTTTTCAGACTGTTGCCTTTTTGTGTGGTTGTTATAATATATTTAATCAGAAGTCCAACAGGATTCAAGGCTTCATTAGGCAAAGCCTTCCTGTGTTCCACCAGGATGTAATGTGACAGAGAACAGGTGTTTCCTCCTTTTGCAACTTTTCTCCATTGACCTCTACCCTAAAGAAAATGACTTCATAGGCACTGATATCAATAGCACACACACACACACACACACACACACACACACACACACACACACACACACACACACACACACACACACACGCACACACGCACACACACACACACACACACACACACACACACACACACACACACATCCAGATTGTGCCAAGACAAACATTTTTTTGTTTCATTATTATTATTATTTTTAGCTGCCTGAGTCATGGTTTCCCCCATTGTTTTGGATTAACACTCACTTGTTCAAAGCGTGAGAGGTTTGATAAAGCCTGAAAAAGCAGAAATAGCCTCAGTCGGTTGCACTATTTTAACATGGCCTTAACTGGGACAATAAACAATGTTTTCTCCCCCCCCCCGTGACCACTGTGGAGGTTTAAATAGATACTCTGATTGTATCACATTTTCCCTCTGTGCTAGTTGACAAATCATTGCAAATAGTAGCATTAGCAGCCATCTCAGGGTCTTCAGAACAAACAGGAATTATATTTCATTAAATGCAATCAGATGAACAAAAGCCATTTGGTATCCATTAGATTGGTTCTAATACCAATCAAATAGCATGGGCAGTGAATCTCAAGCACTGCTTTGATAAATGGACAACTTGTAGATTCTGTACCATATTGGTAATATCTTTTTACATTTGGACTAATCACACCACTTAGAATATTTATATTGTTCAACAGAATAGAGTTTAAAGAGAAAGCATGCCAAATGTGCAGATCATTACTTTGAAATGCATGTCATGAAAAAGCTAGACATGAGTGGAAAGTGCTACAGCGTGTTTCAGTATCAGCATTTAGCTCTTCTTTCTCAGCCATCACTCTTGACACAGATAAAGTATGAGTTTCCACAGGATGGGCGATTCAGCGGAGGCACGTGCAGGACAGCCCTACTTGGACGGTCTATTAATGGCTTTCCAGTCTGTCCAGAACTTCCCAAAGTGCTCCTCGGGCCAGCACAGGGAGGTCTGCTCTGGCCGCAGGTGAAGACAGGAAGGCAAGTCTGAGTTACAGGAGGCTAATATTGAAGGAAACAGGAACACATTCTTGTAATGCTCCAGTTGTTGCTGGCACATTAATAGTTCTACAGTATGCTGTCTGACTAAGTTTACTCCTAACAAAGTTCACAGACTGAACCATATCCTCCATATAGAGGAAGAGGAAACCTTTTAAGTGGTGGTAATTGATTTATTAGCTCTATAGGACCAGTAGGAGTTACAACATCAGCACCATGCTAATTAAAGCAAATAAATTAAATGAAAATGGATTTGTCTGTCTTATTACCTTCTGTCAGGGATATATTGCAATTCCATACAACAAATAGTGATCGCAGATTTTGAAGTAACTCCCTCCCATTATAGTAGCATTACAGCAGTACCAACATAATCAGCTTCTTTCTCTACTGCAGTCATTTGTACTAAATGAGGGTGATTACAGAGTCAACAGTAGCTGTCCATTTTAAATTATTTGTTTTGCACCCTTTTAATCTCTCACATCTAGTTTCCTGCAATGCTTTATCCACCTCCAATATTCTGTTTCTAATGGAAACACATCTAAACACAAATTACCATCTTAAAAAACAAAAAAAGTAATGTGCTAATATACACACCCTCCTTTATCCCTGATGTAGATCAACTCCATTTTAAACTTAAATCGATTTAATTTCTTTTTGGCAATTTAGCGCCAGCAGAACAAGTAGAAAACACAACCCTGACACTTTATAAAGTTGTTAGCAAATACACATAAAGAGGTTACAGAGCAACATTAGCATTCAATTGCAGACTGACCAGTTTCTGGCCAACTGACTGACTGATTGTTTTATCCCTTGTTTAAGTTTTCTTAAGTAGCTAAATGCTTCACTATGTTCACCAGCTAATTGTTAACTGTGTTTGTCTGCTGTTTGATGCTGGAGAGGTAGTGTACAGTGAGTTTATCAGTGTGTATTCACTGGGACAACTGCCTGTTAGAGATGGGAAACAATGACGAGAGCTTTGAGAGAGAACCAAAATAGAAAAGCTGTGGGCTGTAAAACCAAAACAACAATCTGAAAGATGCTGAACCCCTTCAGATCAGTTTCAAGGAAATGCATGGGTGATAATTATCTGTGGGTTTGTCACTACAAACAAGACATTCCACATTATATGACATTTTATTCATCGTTACCATAAAAATGTAGATTACTGCAACTAACAGTTAATTTGGGGGAAGGAATAACACTGATGTAATAATTTAGTTCTCTCTGAACTTCAAAGAAGTGAAGACTCAAAGTATTCATGCACTGTCTCCTTTTGATCCTGCTACAAGTACTCACAGATCTCTGATGGCACAAACACTGATATAAGCTTTTTATCAAAAGACTCAAATATGAATTCTTCATACATCCTCTAAGCTGAGTAAATGTGTAATGCTCCTGTCCTTTAATCTACAAAGGTGTGCTCGTTTTGTTGATTTCATTTAGAAACACAGCTTGAAGTTCCACATATAGTGAGGCTGGGATCATACTTAATGCTTTGATAATATTCTCAACACGTTTTTTTGTTTTTATAGAGATAATTCATTAGCAATGCCTTCTTTCCCCTCTGTGGGTTTTGCATTTGTTGACTTTATGCTTATTCATGCATATATGTTTTTGAACACATTTTTGTCCCTTATTTTTGAATCAATAAATCACATATAATCAGTGTCATCACATTACATTGCAGTCATTGCAGTATATACAGTACTGTGCAAAAGTTTTAGAGACTTTGACTGTTTAGATTCCTGGCTCAGCTTATGTAATACCATCAGGGAGACGTCTGATCCATCCTGAATTTATTCTGCAGCATGAAAACGACGCCAAACATACAGCCAGAATCATAAAGAACTATCCTCAGCAACAAGAAGAACAAAGAGCCCTGTGACAGATGGTATGTCCCCCACAGAGTCCTGTTCTCAATATCATGTAGTCAGTCTGGAATTACATGCAGAGACAGAAACAACAAACACACCTAAATCCACAGAATAACTGTAGTAAGTTCTCCAATATGCAGGAACAATCAACCAGTCTGGTCACACCAGACATTGATTTCATTTAGGTTTCTTCTGTTACTTTGTATGAAATTAACTATTTATGGCGTCACCATATGCCACCAGAACAACTTCAATGCGCCTCAGCATTGATTCTACAAGTCTCTGAACTTTACTGGAGGGATGAACACCATTCTTCCAAAGGATATTCCCTCATTTGCTGTTTTGATGATAGTGGTGTAGAGTGCTGTGTATCACATTGCTCCAAAATCTCCTCTAGGTGTTTAATGATGTTTTCCCATAGATCTAAATTCAGATGTCACTGTTCTTTTTGAAACACCCGCCAGTCGGGGAGTCTTTGTGACTGAAGCTCCTGCTATCACTTAGATCATTTCCTCTTGTCATCTTTATTACAAAATTAGAATCAACTGGGCCTAGTCAGTAATTTTATACATGCCACAGAGATTGATTGGATATTAATCACTTAATTGTACCATGAAGTGCACCTGTGTGGAAGCACATTTAATCAGATTTGTCCTTTAATTTGTCACCTGTGTACACACACACACACACACACACACACACACACACACACACACACACACACACACACACACACACACACACACACACACACACACACACACACACACACACACACACACACACACACACACACACAGGCATATATGTGTATATATATATGTATATATATATATATATATATATGTATGTGTTTGTGTCTCATGTTAAACAAGACTAAGAATCTACAGCCATGCTAACGTGTTAAGCAGGTGTAAATTACCATATATTTACCATCTTAGTTTAGTGTTCAAACTTGCTGATATTGCTGAAAACATGCTGATACTCACTAATTAGCACAGAATGTACAGCTGAGGCTGATGGGAATGTCATTACTTTGTGCAGCTGGTTTGGTCATAAATCAAGTGTAACATAAAGCTACAAATTGAAATTTTACCCTGATGATGTTGCT
The DNA here is from genome assembly GCF_963691925.1 of Scomber scombrus. Lineage (NCBI taxonomy): Eukaryota > Metazoa > Chordata > Actinopteri > Scombriformes > Scombridae > Scomber > Scomber scombrus. The sequence continues at coordinate 8,819,495 of NC_084989.1, forward strand.
ACATGAAAAGTAGTGTCATTCATCATGAGGGGAACATGAATGTCTGTACCAAATTTCATAGCAATCCATACAAATGAGATATTTCAGTGTGGACCAAAGTGGTGGCCTGACAGACATGAGCTCAGTGCAACGTCATACTTGGCCATGGCCTGGTTCATACCTCTAAAAACTGTGTGTTTTGCAGTCAAAGCAGATACTGAAATCCTATTGGGAATAGAAAGGAAGGACACTCAAATGAGCTTTATTGCTGCTAATTAGCTCCTGATAGATCGTGGTGTGTCTATGTCTGTCTGCCCATGTAAGAGGAGCTGCTCTTTTCTTTCTATCAGCCAACATGTTGAAAGTAGTTGGAGATGAAAGAGAGATTCACTGAAGGGAGGGCTTTGTCCTTAAAGGCATGGTACAATCTATCGGGGTTTTTTTTAAATTTGAAATTAACAGGGCAATGTTGAAGGAACTGCTCGACTTTTTAACTCTTTATAACTCTATGAATCTAAAGCAAATATAGGCAAACACATCAAACCTTTCATTAGAGTGTGGAGGCAGAAAGTTAGAAACCATTAGTGCATGACCTCAATAGCCTCTCATTAAAATGAGCGTCTTTGTTGTCATCATTGACATCAGAGTTCAGCCCATGTCTGTAAAGATAAAATGGAGCTTTTAATGTAGTTTCATCTGAATTAATACATTTTTTCGCTTCTGAGCAAAAAGTGTTCACTTATTTAAGTGTTTAGTTTTTTTTTAAAGCACCTTTAATGTTTATAATTGGTTTGTCTGATGACTACATAACCTATAATAATGAATAGTTGTATAAGATCCAATATAGATAGATGGAGTATCACTATAAATTTCTTTGTACTTCTTCTCATCTGTCAAGTTAAAATAAATCAGACTCCTGACCTTTCCTCTGCAAACCCTTTCCCTGCCAAAAACACCAAAAAGAGACATGCATCTCAGGCTTTGGTCAGTCGTTAATTCATCTTTTGTGCTAACCTTGGATAAAGTCCTGGAGTTACATCAGGACAGAGCAGTGAGTGAGCCCTGCTGACCATCTAAAGTGGCTCCTGCACACCTCCATTTGAAAATATGAGCTGCAGTAATAACAGAAGACGGAGAACAGAAGAAAAACAGTGGTGCTGCTACTAGAGCTGTTATTCACTGTGGAGATGACTGAAGTCAGATATGTAATGACACTGCTATCAGTAATAAAAGAGAATACTCTAAATACAGATTGACTTTATTTGATACTTTGAAAAGAAAACATGCACAAGCCAGCCTCTCATACGCATTCTTATTATGTTATCAAGGATAAAACACAATAAGGCTGGAAAGCTTATTTCCGTTGTGATCCTCAGACTATTATATAGTATTAAAATGGGATTTTGGGAAGAGATGAGAGCAAAGCCTGCTAAACCACTGGCACCATGTTTTCTATCTAGTATACAGTGTGTTGAATGATTTAGTTCACTAGTTTTATCACAAGGAAGAACACTGACCTTTCAGAAATATCAAGTCAAGCTTTATATCCTAAATGTTACAAAAACTGCTCCCTGAAATTGATGCATATGCCCCTTAGGACAATCAGTGCCAAGATAAATTCATGTTTTACTAGCATTATGTTACATATTACACACAATGTGTATAATCCCAGTAGCACTCAGTTTCAATCATGGCTAAGGTTACCATTACGAATTTGATTACAGGGCTGTTAGATCAATACAGACTAATGTGGGTATTACAGGATGCTACTTCAAATAAATGAGCCGGATAGGGAAAAGACCATGAGATCATATCATTCAATCAATCTTACTAAATCTCTCCAATTTATTCAATGTTCAAGTAAATGTATCTTTCAACATTTGGGGAAATTCACTTGTTCGCTGTCTTGTCAGAGTCTGATGAGAGGATCGATATCAATTTCCATGCTCTACACTGCTTGTAACTCTCTCCGCCTTCCTGGAAAGTAAGATTAACTTGCCTCCTCTCTTCCCATGTGTTGACTTCAAAGTTATACTATGTGCAGCTTTGATGGTGATTGAAACATGTGCGTTGATGTGTAATCTTTGGTGAGGCTGCCACAAGCTTCTTTGACAGCTTTGAAAGTCTTCTCAGGGCTCCAAAGTGTCAATATCTGTTTTCTTTTCTGACAAGTGAAGGAGACATTGATCTGTGTGTGTGTGCGTGTGTGTGTGTGTGTGTGTGTGTGTCGGGGTACAGGAGTGAGTGTGTGTGGGGTTGATGTGAGAAGGTTTATTTGACCGTCCTTGCACAAAACTCATTTGGCAAAGTTTCTGCAATCTCTGCAGTGGTGTCAGTTCAGTCAGAGACAATGGAGAAATCGACTTATCCAGAGAGCTGATCAATAAAAGCTGCAATTAAAGTCCAGTGTGTGGCATCTTGGCAGAAATGGGATATAATATTAATAGGGGCATTTTAATTACTATATAATCACCTTAAAGATAAGAATTGTTGTGTTTTCGTTACCTTAGAATGAGCCCTACATATCTATGTATCTATGCCTTCTTGCACCACTATGTTTCTACAGTAGTCCAGACGGGACAATCCAAAACACTGACTCTTGAGAGGGCTTTTCATGTTTTCGTTGCCACCATAGGTACACCTACATGCATGGAAGGGGGTGACGGTAGGTGTATTCAGTCGGTTACAGTCTTCAACTTCACTACTAGATGCCACTAAATCCTACACACTGGTCCTTTAAATCCAAAGCAGTTTGAGTGGACACCTTCCAAGAAGAACAACATTGCAGCTCTGAGCATAAGCAAGTTGTTATACACATTTATTGGTTTTAAGTTTAGTGGAAGTGTAAAGGTTAGTAAGTTGAAATAGCTCAGTAGGTAAAAACAGTCATGTCGTATATGAAGTGTAGTGGTGGATAAACCCCTTTCTTTTGACATCTACTTCAGAGCTGGAATTGGATTGGAACTCCAGGACTACCCAAAATCAATCTCTTAAAATTGGAAATGACAAGGAGGCACTATAGTATGACTGCAGTCCAGACAACTAGGAAATGACTATCATCACTCACAGCAAATACGAGAGGAAGCTATTGACATCTAGTAAATAACAACAGTTAGTAGGATGGGACGAAACACAAGCACTGACAGGACTTTCCTCTACACAACAAGAACAAGAAAGAAGGCTACACACACACATACATATCGGTCAAAAAGTAATTTATTTAACTCAAGGAAATAAACACATTAACTGGGTGGGATATTTACTGTAAGTAGAAGAGACACCAGACTTGTGTGGGTGCATGAAAATATGGCATACGGTTTGTTGGCTGATGCAGCAAACCAAACAAAAGTAGAAAAGCCGAAGGCCCTGCGGTAGTCCTGGCTGAAAGAGAGTGAGACTCTCAGAAGTCCTTTATTAGGGTTTTTCCATTGACACTTTAGGCCGCGCCGAGTCAATTCATGCTGGGTAATTTGCATTTCCATAACCTGTAAATGTGGCAAGTTGTGCCAAGTTGCACCAGAGATGGACTATCTCTGGAGTATCTCCCACCTTCAAGCAGACTGTGGTGACATCTTGCCAACCCACGATGGCCCCACCTTTTCCCGCTTTTTCCCAATCAATAAGCGCAGTGAGACTCAATTCATGTCTGTACTGGAGACCAGAGAGAGACCTGTTTTTGAAAGTCTCTGGGCCGTGTTTTCCTGGAGGTGCAACAACCAACGCACAGCAATCCAACTATTTGGTATTTATCTGACCGTAAAATTTGATTTGCCGTCCCGTTTGGTGTTTTGGTGACCAGTGCATAGCACATTGTGCAAAGGTGGAAGGTTCAGTCAAATAAAGCAGCACAAAGACAGTTGTTGTATTTTGTACGATATTTAGTCCTAAATGTTTCCCAGATAACATACATCTCAGAACCATGTCTGTTTGTGGCACAATGTTAATCTGCTGCTGTTTGGGGACTTTATCAACAAGATTAAACTAAATACTTGCTGCAGACCTGCTGCAACAATGAATTCATACTTAAATATGACTAATTTACTTCAATTAAACACTCTGCAACCAAAATCAACACAGAAAACAATGTTTAATGTTGTTAAAGCAAGGAAGTCAGTAAATCAGTATGCATTGCTCTATAAATAAATGATTCTTACAGTATCTGCTGTCCACAGCTGTTTTATACTGTATGAGAAGCTTCTCGTTCAGTTCATTAACTCCCTGCAGCAGCTGAAGGCAGCAGGACTGATGTGTTGATAAAGCCTCTGAGAAGTGAAGCGCCTGAACACAGCACTGTTACACACTGTGTTTACATTCATTAAATCGCCTGAAAACAATTCCAGGCTTCTACTGTATAACCACACACACTCCTGCACACATTTGACTGACTGGTTATAACTCAATATTCAGATGTTTTTATGAATCATTGGGTTATCAGGGCTCATTAGGCTCTTTTCCAACTTTATTTTTAGCCAAAGTAGCATCTCATTGTAGAATTGAGACACATTGCGGTGCAGTTACTAAACTATTCGGCCATGTATAAGGTGAGATACGTTGGAATTATTGCTGAAATAATGTTGTTATAATAGTAACTAACTGATGAAACCGTCCAGACATTTCCTGAAGAAAGGTTTTCTGTCTGTTGAGCTCTTGTTATCACATTTAACTGTGTTTGGCACAACTAGTTCAGAACCATGGGACCAGTGATGTGACTGGGAGGGTATTTATTATTCACCACACTTGCTGATCTATATTTCCCTTCACTCAGCCCGTTTGCACGTTGCACTGCTGCACATACGTGAACCAAAATAGATGTATATAGAGATGCCAACGCAAATCATACACCTAAGATATACCACCTTGTGCATGTCGTTGAAGTTGCACAGTTAAAATATGGACCTTTGTGTGTTCAGCTCTCAGTACTTTTGTAGATTCTATACGTATCATTGTTGTTTTAAGTTTAGTTTCTCTCTTGTGTCTCTATTTTTACTTTCAGATATCAGATAGCTTTATTTTACTGTTTCCTGATTGCCTTCAGCCCTATTGGAGCTGCATTAAGTTACTTCTGAAAACAATTCCTGCTACTTCAAATTAAAAGCTTTCCACAGACAAACAAAAAAGGGCTTTTACTTTGAATAATTTATAGGAGGTTAAATGAGTTTATCCACCACTTTACAGCCACGACTTTGACCACTAGTCACCTCTATGATGTATACAGCCTGCTGCTTTCGACTTCAGATTCAAGTGCGTCATCAGTGAAAGACACACCTTAAAGTGGGTTGCCCTGTTGGAGATGCAAATCTCTGCCATGCTGGGCTGACGTGCAAAGTCAAACCAAATCAAGCCAAGCCAGCACGTGTGTATGAAAAAGACCTGTGTGTCTTCTTGGATGCCCAGCCCAGATAGGCAGTTACAAGCAGGCAAAAAAAAACATGCTGAGTGGGGAGGACCATCACAGTATGCATGTGTTGACAGCTGCACTTCTTGCTCTACAGGTCATCGTTTTCAGTTCGCTCTTCCTTTTAAGTACAAATTTTATTCACAGCAGAGAGTATTTTTTAATTGTACAAACAAAGCTCAACATTATTCCAACATCACCTCGTCTTGCAGCTGCTTGACTTCTTGATGAGTGTTTGTGTAGTCGCAATTTACACTGTTGACCATGCAATGCTGAGCCTGGGGTTTGAAATGATTAAGCAGCAACATGGGGAGGAGGCTTGCACATGCTGAGACTCAGTGTTCATGAATGTGTCTCCAACGGTACAATTTGAGCATGTTTACATACATTCATTGCTGTTGTAGTCAATGTGCAGTCCCCATTGTGCAAAGAAATGGTATTACAACATCTATATTCTATTGTTCATTCATGAAGGACAGATGAAGGTTTATTTATGCGTTTGTATTCATGGCTGCCATCGGACAGAATATTATGTGATTTAATGCATTCTTATTCTGACTGAGCTTCATATAATATATCAAGATGTCAACCTTAATATTAACACATTTGCATTTTAGCTTTTGGAGGATGGTTAACAGGAGCTAAACATGCAGCTAAGAGTTTAAATTTACATGAGTTTCCATAAAAATGCTGATCCAGCCGTTTTCTTCCAGGAGGCGAGCAGAACGGTGTTAGATGATGCAGGCAGAGACCTACTGTATTAAAACAGGCATCTTCAGGTAGCTTCTTTCTTTCTCAAACTCGTCTCTGCAGTGTAATTTGAATGCATGAATAAGTGATACAAAAAATTCAAAGCAATCTCAATTTATTCTTGTTTGGGTAGATTATATAGGACATTAAGCCCCCAAGGGTGAAGCTGAAGATAACATTTAATTTTATGGATGGATACAGATGAGGTTGTAACTTTTGGGGTCATACAAACTGTGACAAATTGTGACTTTTGAATGACATTCAGAAACCAACATTTTTGAGAGTTTTAACCAAACACTGTCCAATTAAGGAGGCTTGGTTTGAGACAAATGATAGACTGTTCTGCTATTGTCATTTTTTATATATATTCTTAAACTGGAGACTTGTCAGTTTAGTACTATGAAACTGATTCTTCTTTTTTTTTCAAAAAGCAAATCCTTCTTAGCTTCTCTCTTTTGTGCTTACCATATTCATTCATATTCTTTGGCCTCTCATAATTATACAGATTAAACGCGTCACTACGCTTCATCAAAGTGCTTGTCAGATTGTTTAGCAGTGCCTGAAAACCCTCCCAAAACCTTTACAATGTTGAAATTTGAAGGGTTGCGTCAATTTTTGTAACTTTCCAAAACAGATGATTCTACATTGACGCCCACTTGACGATATCACATCTCACAACATGTGTATCTTCATCCCCCATTTGAAAGTTAATATCGTCTTGCCCCTACAACTTTGTTTCAAGCATAAAGATTTTGCTCTTCACAGGCAGTCGGTGCAGGAAATCAATTCTGCAATAAATATGTAATCAAACAACCTGCATAATGTAATTTCAATGACTGGTTTAACCTTTATTATGTCTTTGTACTTGTACCTCTTTCCATATTTTACAATTCAATCACAGTAATGAGGAATGTCTTCTCAACCTGTCCTCCTCTTCCCACCACGAGGCTGCACTTACTATTTCATTTTGATCCCTTTCCCCAATGTTCTTCCTCATTCTCATAATTACCTTTTCACCTACTTTTCATTTTCTCTATCCATCCTTCCCTTTCTGCCTGTCACATCAGTCTTCTGATCACACCTGCTGCCTCTTCATCTCCTCTTCTTCTTCCTGTGCTTCCTCCTTCACTCCTGTATGCAACATCTTCTTTCGTAATCCCCTCCCCTGATGTTTCTTGTTTTTGACTGAGCAATGCAAAGCAGTGGTCTCAATGGAACAAGCACAAATTCCTTTAATCCAATTACTTGGCTTTATAATGCTTGTGTCCTCTGAGGCCAATACCAAAGATCTCTCAGCGGAAGTTAACCCAATTGAAGTTGCGCAGGACTGAGGGCCATTTGAGATAACCTGGAATGAACTGTTACGCTGATGGCATGGGTGTTAACTACAGTAGCAGGGTACACATTAGTTTACCTGAAGACAAATGGAGCTGCAGTCATACAAAGCACAGGGGGGTGAAATCAAAAATGGCTCTCATTATGATATGCATTTCTGCTGATGCCTCTGGGTTGCCACGGTGCATTAATCACAAGGCATTTGCATTATGTTCCTGACAGCAGGCAGTGTGGGGTTGGCTGCTGAGTAATTTTGAAAAGCTGAGGAATAATTTCATCAGGGTTTTGGACTGCCAAGCATCTATCATAATTATGCGGAGCTTCATTGGATGTTACACTCCCACAGGTGACCGTTCTCTGGAGGCTGAAATGTGTGTTGATGTGTTTCAATCACACAAAGAGAGAACATGTGGGATTGTGAACTGTGTGAGGCTCTGACGCAAGTGAAAGAAATATAGAATCATACAAACTATCAAGACACCAAAATAAAAAGGCAGCTTTCTGTTTCACCAGTCATTAACAGATGTTGACCCTTCTGGTGTCCAGGGTGCTATTACATGCAAAACTCATGTTCTTAATTTATTCAAATTCATTATCAGTGTGTGCACTGAAATCAGATGAAAGATTAGATTGCTAATTCACCATGAACCAAAGAGTTGATTGAGTGTCGTGGGTGACTGGTATCCCATAGCACATAGCAACAGCTGAAAAACTGTTGAGGCGGTACAATTACTCCAGCAGCATATTCATAAAGCACATTTCTGTGGATCTTTGGTGTAACTGCAAATAACTAATTCTCTCTTTGCACCTTGCTGTTAAAACTATTTTGTAAGACATTCATAGTTCCAAGAAAATGAATCCTATTAACATTGGTGACTTTTTCTGATAACTGTGGTTTTGAGTGAAATATCTAGACAACAATCTGATGGATTTGTATATAATTTGGTACAGACATTCACCTCAACCTCATGTTGAACTGTTAACTTTGGTGATCTTCTGACTTTTGATCCAGTGCAACCATCTAAAATTTAATTTGTCCAATACTTTGGTTTATGTCCAAATATCTGCAAAACTAATGACATCCTCATCAGTCACAGCTGTGTTTTTTTGCTTAGTCCTAATTAGCAAAGTTTTAGCATGCTACAGTAACTTGCTAAGCTAACAGAACATGGTAAACATTATACATGCTAAACATCAGCATGTTAGCGTTCTCACTGTGAGCATGTTAGCATCCTAACTTAAGTATTTAGTTTAAGTGTCTATTAAGCACAGCCTCAAAGCAGCTAGCGTGGCAACAGACTGTAAGTCTTGTTACTATGGAACAACTATGGTTTGTATTTTCTTAGAGTGTGAGAACTCTTTGGAAGGTTAGAATTGTATTGTAAGCTTTGTCTTGCTCATATATTTTTTTCCTTCTCAAAAATCCTTTTCATATCTATATCTGGTGGTTTAAAGCTGTAACTCATCTGATAACATCACATTCAATACAAAGCTTTGTGAAGGAGAGGGAATGAAAGGACTTCTACGTCGTACATATAAACTGGATTAAAAATAGACAAAGATTAACAAAGTCAGAGTGTGTGACATTATATTAAACACTACTATCCAATTAAGAAACCACTTTCAAATTGCATGCAACATGGAGTATTCAAGTGCCATACATACAAAGATAGAATTATATGGTATCATTCATTGTATAATTTTGTGTTTGCTGCTGCAATGATCCAATTTAAGCAAAGTGTCCTCTTAAAATGTGTAGTGATAAATATGATAATAGAGCTCATATGATGCGAGAGAGAGACGTGCTATCAATAAATGTGTGTGACCTTAAGTATCTTTGCATGCTTCAAAATAAAGATTGCCATTGTTCTTTCTCTCACATGATCGTTATTATATCTAGAGCATTATGACACAAATGTATCCACAGCAGTTAACACTATGATGATCAACCTATAGGCTTCAAAGCTGAGTAACTTCCTGACCCCGTCTGCACCTGTGGCCAGTGTGTTATCCAGCTGCACAGTGTGAAGATAATGGATTCAAAGCTTTACACCAAGATGATGCAGCTGATCCCTGAAATACACTTATGTTGGTAAGCATGCTGGAAGGTGAAGATGAAAATAACATCAAAGTAAAAGTGAATCTTTGAAGGCTGGACTGAGATCTTTTTAGAGGCCAAGTTCTGCCTATAAAAGAGATAACATGGATATATAAGGTCAGTTGAAAAATACATTAAAAATGCAATTAAAAAGTGACATTTTGACCTACTATTTCTTTCCTCTGACTTATTAAGTTAAATGTTGACTGTTACTAAAAACAGTTTTTATGACATGACTCATTTTTCATTCACCTTTCTTGGCACAAGTGGGCTTCCATACAATTCATGGATGAAAAACCTGATGTTGTTGTTTTATTAACTCTCAGAATGTTTCTGTTTTGGGATGGAAAAGCCTCTGAAATGACAGAAACCAGTTCCCATGGGGGGTTTCAAAACCTGCTTTGATAGTCACACTAATGAAATTCATTACAGTGGGTAAGCAGAGCAACTTCTTAAGGCAAGGTGATGCAGGTTTTAAAGACACATGATTAAAATCCTCCCACACCACACTGGATGATATTTTTCAGGGACATTTCTGTTACACACTGAATTACCACTTTGTTAGATACACCTGAGACCATCTTATGCAATATGCAATACATTACACAACTGTACAATGTTCAGCGTTGGTCCACTTCCATTTACATACATGACAGGACATTATATTACGCTTTTTGGGTATACATAAATATAAATATAAATACCATATAATATGGTTTAACATAAAATAAAGAGTATCTCATTTCATTAAAGTCTCACCAAAGCATCTTATTTTAAATTAAAGTTAGTTGTTTAATAATGCTTTAAAAACATATTTCTTCTTCTTTGTTATTATTAATTTAAGTCTCAGGCATGTGTCCATACTTCTCTCCCCATCATTCTCACCACTTATCTCAAGCAGGCATTACTTTCCCAACAATCCTTCACATGTAATCAATAAAAAATAATTTATGACAGCACAATTGCTGTAATTGGTCTCCCACAGAGTAATGGCTCAGTGTGATCTGGATCAAAGGTTTTGGGTTTTTTTTTTCTTCCAAGAAATAATAGACTGTTAAGGCCTGTTTCTTCCTGTTGCATTGACTCATATGTTTCCTCATCCTCACAATAGGTTCCTTCTGGGAAAGATTACATAAAACCCAACTTGTAGTTCGTTTTAAATGTATTATCCTGGCCTAATAGTATTTGTTTGTTTTGCACAGATTAAGCTTTGCTCAGGCTGAAATAACTGACTTTCACTCCCAACAGTCTCTGGGTCAGCTGGGATGAGTCTGAGCTAGTAAAGCTTACTTGCTGTTAACACTATCCCGTGGACTTTTTAAAATGTTTTTTAATGAGTATTTGACAGTCAAGCTTGCAGCAAGACACCAAACTGCTATAAATGGGAGCAGGTGTGTGAGGAGAGGCACATTTTGCAGAGTGTTTGCATGTGTATGTGCATTGTAATTAAGGGAATAAACTCTTGCCGTTCTGCTCAGACCACACCAACATGCAGTACAGTTGCAATAATAAATGCTCATCTATCCATAATTGGTGACTTGATAGGCAGCCTAAAAAGGATGAAATCACAATAGTGCAGGCAGAGTTGCAAACCAACACAGCTACTGCTCCGAATCAATTTACACACATGCCAGATAATAAAGTTGGATCCATCTGTGCTAATCTGACTGCAGCACAAATCTTAGACCAGAGAAACAAACAAAAGGAAATAATGTCTGTTAAATCAGTACGAGTGTTAAAATTGAAATGAACAAAGTGTGATGCAACTTTGTTCTTTAATTAGCAGAGGTGGGAATTGCAAAAAATCACTATGCTGATTTGAATTGTTTCATGCAGTTCAGTGTAAAGATTTGTAGTCACTGACTGTGTAGTTTGTTCATTTTTGTCTGAACAAACGATCATTCAGACGCACTTCAATGCTTACATCCGTGAATAAATACATCTCTACTGCTACAGTATGTTAAAATGATGATTCAGTGTTATATGCTGCCTTGAGGCAATGGACAAAAAAACACTGTTTTAGTAAGTAAATGAAAACAAAGAATGTCTTTAAACAATCAAATATTCTCCTTTATATTCATGCACAAATTATTCAATGTAAACAAAACAAAAAAAGTCTTATCATTTGCTGGCACTGCGTCCCATGCAAATTTGGTTCCTGAAAGGCTTGCTCCAGCCCCAGAACAAATGTAAAACCATTTCTACCCTTCATTTTTGTGGATGAAGACATATCTCGTGATATTAGAAAAAAAACACCAAATTGCCTGAGGGCAACACAATTCCGCAGAGGGTTAGGCATAAAAAACATTTGCAGGAAATAGTTTAATTTGTATTGGGCACAAACCCATGAGGATATTCGTCTGATTCTTTCTCACTGTAGCTGCAGTATACTGTTCTATATCATGGCAGCAGCTAAACTTGTCTAGCAGAACAATAATTCAATCTTCTTCCTGATGTGATTGAAGCACCTATTTTGTAAATAGTGTTATTATTTAACAAACCCTATAAAGAGACATGGCATTCCAGTGATTATGTTATGTGAAGTACTGACTGCCTCCAACTATATTTTAATGGTCTTTCTAATGAGGATGATGTATAATAAGGGGCACTGTGACAAAAGTAGCTCCATCATGTCCTCAGCATTATACTGGGACTGAAATAGAAACACAGATAAGTAAATGTTAGAGCACAACACAGATATGTAATCTCTTTGCTGTTGTGGGAGATAACAAGCACAATTTGCATTTTATAATCCTGGGAGAGTGTTAAGTATATGCTTTATTTAATCTGCGCTTTATTTAATCCAGACTATGTACCCTGAACACAGGAACACTTGCAAAATGCCTCCAAGACATTTAGACTACTGTGCCATAGTGTTACATAATAGCTAAAAGAAATACTTTATGCATACTGTATATATTCCTGTTTTTTTGGAGCATAAAAGACATGCTGGTATTTTGAGGACAAACTATGGAAACTTGTAGTTTGTCCATTTCTATTCATCACAATTTGTAAGAGCCACTTAAGTGGAAACCCAGCTGCAGACAGAGAAAGGTCCAGAAGATTTATAGATGTTAAGAAAAAGGACAAAGAGTCATGGAAGAGGAATCAAGGATGACAGAGGGGCCCAGCACAGCTAGCAGCATTGTTGCCTTGTCATAACTACACACATCACATTACTGCGTGCATAACAGCGAGAATCAACTGCACTTACTGCCATTAAGAGATTATATTCATCTTTGCTGCGAGTGTATGGATGAAGGGATTTCTTTTCACACCTTGTCAAACAAAGAGATAAAGGCTGATGACAGTTCCAATCCAATTAAATAGAGGAAACAAAATTACACCGAGATAAAAAGGCGGAGAGGGGAAAGAAACATTACCTTGAATAATACAGATCAGACAGTGAAAATGTTTGACACTGACATGTTAATTTAATTTGTGTTCATCCAATTTAACACACTTTTTAGGAGAGCTGTTTCTTTTTTTTGTTTTTTGATTTTCTTTCATTTATATTATGTTTTTTTTTTCTAGTTTGAGACATTGTAGGTTCTCATCTGACTGACTGAACTCCATTGGTTACATCTTGGACTATTTGTCATAATGGTATTCATACCCTGCTGGTGGATAATGGCTGGATAATTCAAGCTGTGTTGAGAAAAAAATGTTTCAAGGTGTCCGGGAAAATGAATGGTTATTAAAATAAAATAAAAAGGCTGAGGGAGAAAGCGGGATGGATTGGATGGAAACTTTTATGTAATCACACACCGTTGCATTTTTTCAGCTCGCACTTATTCTCCTCCCACACACATTCATCAGTCCTTTCATGACATTTACTCACTGTTTTCATTAATTCTGCTTTGTTCTGTATTGCTTGTATCCCTTTCATTATTCTCTATTTTTGCTATCCAACCATATTCCCTTCTTGTTTTCATATTTCTTACAAGATCATGTCAAGCACAAAGGTGTTTCCAAGACACAAACTGAAGCTATTTTAGCCTCGATAACACAGCTCTGAAAATGACAGAACAGCCGTGTTAAAGTTTGTGATGGATGGTCAGTTTCATAGTGGGTTTGGGTTATCAGATAAGACAAATATTTCCATTAATCAACCATCAGCAGCCTCATGAATATAAGGTGAAAATATTGATCAATCAAACCTCAAATTATCCACATTGCTGATTTTGTTCTCCCCTGCTAATTGAATTTGGGTTACTGTAGAATTATCTTTGACCAAACCTCGTATGAGACTTCTTTTTAAAATATAGAATTCTTATAACATAAAAACATTTTTTTTTACAGTAAAATAACTTTATTCTTATCACATTTTGTTCTCAAACCCTCTTTCCTATGGCAACATCAGCAGGTGTTGAAAAAGAGCAGCACTGTGTTAAAACAAACCCTCATGTAATGGACAAGGCGTTATTCCAGGCACTGATGATGTGATGAAAAGGGATCCAGCAAGTCTTTTTGCAAACTCCATAAGCTTGAAGGCTTATCAAAAGCCTGTCATCACAGCGATCGTCGGGTAAATAGTCCACCAAAAATATGTGCTTTAGATGGAATGACTTTACTATGATTAAGGCTGCTGTATCCTGTTTTCTTTCCTATTTATTGATTTATTTATTTTTTACTTTTGTGTGTCTTGATGTTGTTTTTCTAAAATATAATAAAGTGATGTTAAAAAAAGGAATGTGCTTTTTCATGTATTTCACTGGCCAACACAACCCTCCTGATGAACATCATTCTTTGGGAATCTGGGCTTAAAGTAGTGAATGTTGAATCGCGTGTTGGGACAGTTTCTTAAAAAGTGTAACTACGACCATCCCCTAACCTTAACCCTGTGGTTTTTATTGTAGTCGTGACAACAAAGTGGCCTAAATTTAAAGAGTAACTCTAACACACACCACATGTTTCTCTGACCTTAACAAAGTAATCATTTTAATTGAAACCATGACTTTTCCCTAAACCTAACCAGACTCCAACCAGAGCATTGCTTCATTATAAAACATATATTTTTAACAGTTTAGAAGTGCACAGACAAAGTATGTTGTCCTGTAGATTACTGCCTTTAGAGGCACCGGATTACATGGTCAAATAACATAACATAAATTTTGAAGACTTGCTGTGTATGTTGGATACTGTAACAAGCCTGAAAAAATCCATAAAAAACAGATTTAAAAAAAGTTCTTGTTCTTTAATGTTAGCTAAAAGCAATGTTTGATGCTTGCTGCAGACAAGTCAAAATACGATTGTGCTTCAGCCGCAAGATAGAGAATGTGTTATCTCAGCTGAAGGGTGGTGAGGAAAGAAAGCGAGTGGGTTTGTTAAATGAGGCATGTCATTGTAATTATTTATAAATACATGAATATGATGAATGAATTAATACATTGACATCAACTCTTACAATCACAACCTCTGGCAGCTCCTTGTCTTAACACTGATAGACACATGCAACCATGTGTATCACTTCCATGACGTATATGTGTGTTCACACTGCAGGGTCATCTGAACCCAGCAGGTGCACTAGTAAAGCTAAACCCTAACTCATTATTTTACTTCCTTCCTTCCACACAAACACACACACACACACACACGCATGCAGATGCACACACACACACACACACACACACACACACACACACACACACACACACACACACACACACACACACACACACACACACACACACACACACACACATATAAACACAATGCCTTAACAGCGGGCGTTGAGGGTAGCGGTCACAGCAGCATAAACTAAGTCTCATTACTGTACCTTCCAATCAGCACACATCTGACTGGAGAAAAATAATAAAGGGCAACCTCTGAGAGGAAACCATTTACAGTTATATACAGGTCAGCAGATTCTGACCTCCTCCATCTGCACCAGCACATGGGAACTGTGACAGTATAAGATGCTGTGTGGTGAAGAAGCTGTTAAAGCCAGTTGGGACTTTTAAAAGAGCGCTGTGTTTGTGTTTGTGTGACGCTTTCACAGGAAATGGGTTTGTGCCTTAACGGGACAATACACAGCAACAAAGCAAGAACGGAAACAATAGGGCAGCTTATATTAAAAGAAAAATACATAATAAAAGAACGTAATGCATTTTAAACTGATGTGGGGGTGACAAATATAGGCAACAGAAGACAAGCAAGTAAGTAGTAAAAATACAAAAATCACCACAATGCATGATGCTTGATACAATACTCACATGGCCATATGAAATAGTTTGTCATCATTACTTCCCTCCATATTGACCAAAAATGATACTTAATTAATCTTACTTAAGTAAAAATACAGAAGTAGTTAATTTACCAAAATTAACAAACATCGAAAATACTCAATATGTAATATTGTGTGTCTAAGAACTCTGGCAATAACTGTGCCACAATGCTATCCTCTTTTACTTTTAGGTAAATATCATTATACATAAGTTTAATTTTCAGATTGAAATTCAATAACAGAGGATAGAATAACTGACAATAATAATAGTGTGATGGTAGCAGCCACTGAGGAAATAAGACAGACCCTGACGAGGCCAAAAAGACAGAATAACAAAAATAATGAGAAAGAAAACTGTGCAGACTGACGGGAGAGGTCGACTGTACAGCTTGTTAACATCACCTTTGGTGTTTTTCTCATCTTTTAAAGCTTGTAGGTTTTTTAGAAGCACTATAAAAAAGAACTGAGTTAAGTCAAAGATGGTGTGGTATTAAATTAAGAAAGACACCTTTGAAACTTTTTCCTGCACCCTGATGCTGCACCCTGGTTTTACTTCCTCAAAGAACAAGAAAAGGCCTACTCTGTGGATTCACTGGGCCTCTGATGGCATTTGGTCTTCCCCCAGAGTCACACACACACACACACATACACACACTTACACTTTTGTAGGCTGACATCGCAGGTGTTGAGCTGCACATAAGAAATGTCACATGTCATTGAGCTGGTGGATGTATAATTACACACACAGCTGCCACTTGATGTGGGGTGTTCAGTCAGAGCAGTTGGGAAGATAAGGTGATGAGTGTTTTATCGTCACAACAACTCACTATCTAAATTCTGCAAATGTCTTTTTCTACATTTAGTTTTGAAACCTATTTACCCCCCCCCCACCAAAAAAAAAAAAAAAAAAAAAAAATTAGCATCCAACAAGGCATCAAAATGCACA